>NC_082726.1:14977277-15257277 GCF_030144855.1 Hypanus sabinus
GGAAGAACTGAGACATCTAAAAAGAGTGAAAACCCCTTATTCTCCGCAGCATCTTCCACTCTAATATCCTGATAATATTCAGCATCCATTAAAAAAAACAGAATTTGCATTAATAAAGGTGCCTTTTGAATGTATTTTACATAAAGGATAGTTAAGCTGTACAGTAGCTTTAGAAACTAGTCCAGTAACTTAATGAATGCGCCAACATACCTCACATTTGGACACATTAACATTGCTCAGTTTTGTTCCAGGTTCGCCTTGGCATGAGTCATGCATGTGTTGTCATTGTCAGTGAAACACTCCCTTTGAAACATTGTTGGGAACTTAAACTAGGAGTGAACATCATTGAACATCCTGGGACAGCCTTTAATAATACAAATGCTGGATTGTGCCCCTTACTGAATCTCATTCTTCACGTGTTCCCACAAGGTTCCAGAGGCCCCACCAATAAGATGCAGGTACCAGCCTTGCAGCACTCTGATCTCCAAATTTTCCAATCCTGCAGATCATCAAGGGTCCAACTGTGACCAAATGATCCTCTGAGCCCCTAGTGGAAGTCCAATTGTCCAACCTATAACTCCCAACACTCTCTCCTCCCGCCTTGTTCCCAGCTCCAGCCCTGATTTTCTGTGAAGTCTTTGGTCTGAGTGTTAGTGAAAGTGCCCCTGACCCCGGCTCCTTGGTGGTGAGTCCCTGATCTGTCCTTCAGAGATGAGCTCTTGACCTTAGATCTGATCCTCAGTGATAAATCCCTTGATCTGACCCTTGGTGATGAGCACCTGACCACTGACCTGATCTCCTTGGTGATGAGTTCCTGACCCCTAACCTGATCCTCAGTGATGAGTCTCCTGATCTGATCCTCAGTTATAAACCTGTGACCCTTTACTCTTTGTCTAAGCCTTGGTGAAGACCTTGAAACTCATAGTCACTGACTGATGGTTCAGATTTTATCCTCGTTGCACACTCATCTGTATAGTGACCACATATTAGGCACACCTGTATATCAGCTTGTTACTGCAAATTTCTAATCAGCCAATCATGTGGCAGCAACTCAATGCATAAAAGCATGCAAACGTGGACAAGGGGTCCAGTCGTTGTTCAGACCAAACAGCAGAATCGGGAAGAAATGTGATCTAAGTGACTTTGACCACAGAATGATTGTTAGTGCCAGATGGGGTGGTTTGAGTATCTACAAAACTCCTGAGCTCCTGCAACTTCAAGTCCAACAGTTTCTGGAGTTTACGGAGAGTTGTGTGAAAAACAAAAAAAATCCAGGTTTCTGTGAGAGAAAATGCCTTGTTAACAAGAGAGGTCAGATGAGAATAGCCAGACTGGTTCAAGCTGACAGGAAGGCGACAGTAACTCAAATAACCACACATTACAACAGTGGTGTGCAGAAGATCATCTGCGAATGAACAACACTTTGAACCTTAAAGTTCAAAGAAGATTACACGAACATACACACAGTGGCCACTTCATTAGATACAGGATGTACCTAATTAAATGGCCACTGTGTATATTCTATGACATCAGAGGAAACCAATCAGCCCATCGAATTTATGCTAGCTTCTAGAGTTTTCCATCGATCCCATTCCCCCATTTATTGCCCCTTATCTTATACCCTCTCACATACTTGTGAATTTGCTGCTTCTCCCATCATTTTCAACAGCAAATTAACTACCCCGCATGTCTTGTGGAGAAACGTAGAACACCTGGAGAAAGTTGCACAGTCTGAGGGAAGGTGTGAAAGTGGACCAGCCAGTTCCAATCGCAGAGAAACGCCTGATGGGCGTGAAGGTGGGAGAGCTCTCCCACTGGGATTTCACTTCTAATGCCATCTAATTGTGTAAGGTAAGGGAAACAAGTAGGGTAATTATGGAATCTATGATGATGAAAGAAGAGGAAGTACTAGCGCTTTTAAAGAATATAAAAGTGGATAAGTCTCCAGATCCTGACAGGATATTCCCTAGGACCTTGAGGGAAGTTAGTGTAGAAATAGCAGGGGCTCTGACAGAAATATTTCAAATGTCATTAGAAACGGGGATGGTGCCGGAGGACTGGCGTATTGCTCATGTGGTTCCATTGTTTAAAAAGAGTTCTAAGAGTAAACCTAGTAATTATCGGCCTGTCAGTTTGATGTCACTGGTGGGTAAATTAATGGAAAGTATCCTTAGAGATGGTATATATAATTATCTGGATAGACAGGGTCTGATTAGGAACAGTCAACATGGATTTGTGCGTGGAAGGTCATGTTTGACAAATCTTATTTAATTTTTTTGATGAGGTTACTAGGAAAGTTGACAAGGGTAAAGCAGTGGATGTTGTCTATATTGACTTCAGTAAGGTTAATTAGGAAGGTTCAATTGTTAGGTATTAATATTGAAATAGTAAAATGGATTCAACAGTGGCTGGACGGGAGATGCCAGAGAGTAGTGGTGGATAACTGTTTGTCAGCTTGGAGGCTGGTGACTAGTGGTGTGCCTCAGGGATCTGTACTGGGTCCAATGTTGTTTGTCATATACATTAATGATCTGGATGATGGGGTAGTAAGTTGGATTAGTAAGTATGCAGATGGTACTAAGATAGGTGGTATTGTGGATAATGAAGTAGGTTTTCAAAGCTTGCAGAGAGATTTAGGCCAGTTAGAAGAGTGGGCTGAAAGATGGCAGATGGAGTTTAATGCCGATATGTGTGAGGTGCTAGATTTTGGTAGGAAAAATCAAAATAGGACATACATGATAAATGGCAGGGCATTGAGAAATGCAGTAGAAGAGAGTGATTTAGGAATAATGGTGCATAGTTCCCTGAAGGTGGAATCTCATGTGGATAGGTTGGTGAAGAAAGCTTTTGGTATGCTGGTAGAGGCAGGTTTTGTCATTTAAAAATAAAATTGGATAGGTATATGGACAGGAACGGAATGGAGGGTTATGGGCTGAGTGCAGGTAGGTGGGACTAGGTGAGTGTAAGCATCGGCACAGACTAGAAGGGCCGAAATGGCCTGTTTCTGTGCTGTAATTGCTATATGGTTATATGGTGTTCCGGGTGCTTTACAGTGAGACCACAATCGATACTATAACAGTCAATGTGAAATGAGGCGAATTGCTGGTCTAGCCATGTTGGAGGCTGGCTATGTTGCATCTGGGAGTACAATCACCTGAAGCATGAACTTCGGACAAAGTACCGCTGAACACTGGGGGAATCACGGATCTTTCCTCTTGCTTTATTTATGGAGCTATTTACCAACATGATTTTGAGTTGTAATCATGAAAAATAAACTAAGGGCCAGTTGAAAGCAAAAAAAATCCACACAGGGCACGCGTAAAATCAGGATTGAACCTGGGCAGTTGGAGCTGAACAGCAGTGACACTAAGTGGTGCTCCACCCTGCTGTCCTGCTTTCTAGGGTGCAGCCACTGAGGTCTTTCTGATGACAAGACCTGAGGAAATGACTGATGCTACAGAGCGGGTCTGTCTGGATTATGGGCCTGAGACTCTAGTGACTCTAATGTGGGTCAGCGTTCCTGAGGCCAAGGCCTGGGAACCCAAGCTTCATAGAGACTTTTTAAATGCATAACAGCAAATTCTTGCTCTCTTTGAAGTTTAATTATGTCTTGATTTCCTGACAAAGGCTCTCCACACCACTAACTCCTTTATTTTTTTTTACCTACCTGAGAAAGTCGGGTGCTCTGCCAATCATATTCTCAAAATCCGCAAAATTCAGCTTGCCATCGCCATCCAGGTCAGCCTCTTCAATAACTTTCTCACACACCAGTGTGACCTCCTCAACAGCCAGTTCCTCGCGGGTCAGCTTATTCAGTGTCTTCTCCAGGTCTGATTTGCAGATGTAATTGTCCGTGTTGAAATCTGTCAGAGGAAACCCCAATATATCATAGGTCTAAGCAAACACACAGAAGACAATGGCTGGTAACCAGCCTATCCCACACAATGTCTGCCACAACCTAGTACACTCCAACAGGCAGTTTGTCCTCAGCCAAGACAGAAAAAAACATGCATTACTTCCGATTCCCTCAGACTACTGAACGTCACTGAAAATTCCAGGAACAGCCATTTGCACTTTAATTGGTAATTTGCTGATCATATTCCACTTAAAGGGTTGTCTGCCCATCTCTAACTATTCCTGAAAATGGAGAGCACCTTGGCTGTTTCAGAGAGCGACCACCTTGCTCAAAGGTTGCTGTCACATCTCGCCTGCACCAAAGGAAGTTGGGGGATTTCAGCCCCTAAAGAACATTATTCAATGACGAATTTCATGACAATGAGCACCATTACTGACAGTGGATTTTAATCCAGATTTGTTTAATTACAGATGTCCCCCGCTTTCCGAACATACACTTTACGCAGCTTCGCTTTTACAAAAGACTAACATTAGTAACTGTTTTCGCTAACCGAAAGAGGATTTTCCCTTTTACAAAAAATGACGCCCACTTTAAACTTGTGTTTACCTCAAGAAAGACTACCATGACTGTGAAGCCTTGCGCAGGCAGGTGTGCGCACATGTGTGTATGTTCTGATTTTTTTCTACAAATCAGTTTTGGCTCAATCTTCCCGATTCTGGTAAGTGAAACTACACTGTACTTACATTATTTCTACTTTATATAGCTGTGTATTTATCATACTGTTCCTGCTTTTACTATATGTTAGTGTTATTTTAGGTTTTATGTGCTATTTGGTATGATTTGGTAGGTTATTTTTTGAGTCTGGGAACGCTCAAAATTTTTTCCCATATAAATTAATGGTAATTGCTTCTTCACTTTATGCCATTTCGGCTTACGAATCGTTTCATAGGAACGCTCGATCTTCAGATAGCAGGGGAAATCTGTAGTTGAATTTAAATTCCCCAGCTGCCATAATGGATTTGGACTCCCAAAAATGGATCCGGTAATGTAATTTCCATGCTGTTGTGTCCCACATACAACCATAGTGCAGGTGCTGAGATGATGGATAACACTTAACCTTGTTCATTCATTGTAGCCTCATGGAGAACTACAATACAGAAAAAGCCCATATGTCCCATATAGTCTATGTTGGACTGGTCTGCCAGTCCCTCCATGTTACTCTCATCAATAAACTATCCAAGCTTCTCTTAAATGTTACAATAGAACCAGCATTTACCACTTCAGCTAGCAGCTCATTCCTCATTCTCACCACCCCTTGAGTACAAAGCTCTCCCTCAGATTCACCTTTATTATTTCATCTGTAACCCTAAACCTTTTCTCACTCAACATGAGGAGATAAATCCTGCATGAATTCACACTATCTATACCTCCTATAAGTTTGTATATTCCTATAAGATCTCCCATCACTCTCTTATGATCCAGGGAATAAAGTCCTAACCATTTTGAACTTCCCCTGCAACTTCCGTCCTCAACATCCTTGAACATTTTTGCTGCACACTTTCCAACTCCACTCTTACAACTCCAGACAGTGGTGCAGAGAAGATTCACCAGGTTGTTTCCAGAGATGAAGGGGTTAGACTATGAAGAGAGAGTGAGTCGTCTAGGGCTATACTCGCTGGAATTAAGAAGAATGAAGGGGATCGATAAGATAAAGCCTGAAAAGTTGTTTCCACTGGTAGGTGAGTCTAGAACTAGGGGACATAGCCTCAAGGTTCAGGGGAGTAGATTGAGGACGGAGATGAGGAGGAACTGCTTTTCCCCAAAGACTGGTGAATCTGTGGAATTCTCTGTTGAATGAAGCATTGAAGCTTACCTCAGTAAGTATATTTAAGACAAGGTTGGATAGATTTTTGCATAGTAGGGGAATTAAGGGTTATGGGAAAAAGGCAGGTTGGTCGAGATGAGTCCATGGCCAGATCAGCCATGATCTTACTGAATGACAGAGCGGGCTCGACTGGCCAGATGGCCGACTCCTGCTCCTATTCCTTATGTACTTATGTTTCAAGCTTGACATCTTTCCTGTAGATATGTAACCAGAATTGCACAAAATACTCCAATTTTTTCCCTCATCAATGTCTTATACAACATTAACATAACACCACAACTCCTATCTTTTCAAATAACCAACTGCCTGGGTCTGAGACATTCTTGTTAATTTTTATTTTTATTGGGAGATACAGGTTAACAGGCCCTTCCAGCCCAACAAGGTCACACCACCCAAGTACACCTATGGGACAATTAATCAGCTAATCCATATATTTTTGGAATGTGGCAGGAGACCAGAGAGACTGAAGGAAACCCATGTGACCATAGGAAGAAAGCACAAACTCCAGACAGTGGTGGAATTGAACCCAGACCACTGGTGCTGTATTGACATTATGGGAAGTGCTGCACTACTGTGCCACCCAAAGGCATGCAGTCAGTAGGTTAACTGACCAATGTAAATTGCCCCTAGTGTGTAGATAAATGGTAGAATCAGTGGGGAATTGGTACATATGTGGGAGAATAGAATGGGATTAGTGTAAGTGGTGGTGTGGGCTAAAAGGTCTGTTTCCGTGTTGAATGACTTGATATCTCAGAAATCTAAAAGGCTTCTGTAAGAGTACGAATGGTAAATGGGAGTGAAAAGAGAGGTGCTGTCAATTAAGGACTCAAAGGGGCATTCACGCACAAGAGCAGAAAGAACAAATGGAACAGAATCAGAAATGGAATCAGATTTATTATCACTGAGAAACGTCCCAAAATTTGTTGTTTTGGAGCAGCAGTACATAGCTAGAATCTTGTCCTCAATCATCCTCCCTCACCACCATTCAGTCCTTCCAGATGAGGCAACAATTCACCTGTGAGTCTGATAGTGCTCTTGGAACTACCTGCTCTACAATAGTGAATTACGGTGTACATTGGAGAACCGCTTTGTCAAGCACCTTTGCTCATCTGCAACAATCAGCACTTCCTGCTGACCAACCATCTTAATTCCTCTGTCCGTTCCCATTCTGAGCCGTTGGTCCAGGTTGAAGGAGGAACACCTCATTTTCCATATGGGTAGCTTCTACCCTGATAGCATGAACATCAATTTCTCTAACTTCTGGTAATTTCTTCCCTTTCCTCTTCTCTCATTTTCCATTCCCCAATTTGGCTCCCCTCTTACTCCTTCTCTTCTTCTCACCTGCCTCTAGTGCCCCTCCTCCTTCCCTTATTCCTATAGGCCACTCTCCTCTTCTATCAGATTCCTTCTTTTTCAGCTCTTTACCATTTCCACCTATCACTTCCCAGCTTATTGCATCATTCCCCTTCCCACCCACACACCTTTCCCCTCACATGGCTTCACCCATCACCTTCTAGCTTGTTCTCCTTCCCTTCCCCCACCTTCTTATTCTGGCTTCTTCTGGTGAAAGGTCTCAGCCCGAAATGTTGACTCTTTTTTCCATTCCTTAGATGCTGCCTGACCTGCCACATTCCTCTGGCATTTTGTAGGTGTTACTCTGGATTTCTAGTATCTTCAGAATCACTTGTATTTACGTAAAAATTACTATAGGTTATAATAAGAATAAATAAATTGTGCAAAATAAGCATAATAGTGTAGTGAGAACTTTGTATCAATTTTTATAAGGATGACATTTGTAAAAATAATGGATATGGTGAAACAATGAGGAGGAGGTGCTGGATAGGTCAGATGTGCTTAGAGTAGATGCCTTCTGAACTGGGGAGAATCTTCCAGCGAGAAGTGGGGAGACTCCGGTAAGACTTGCCATGATCTTTCAACCTGCCCTAGGTACAAGAAACAGAGAATGGACATAAATGTTTCTCAGACCATAAGCCATTTGGCCCATTGAGTCTGCTCCGCCACTTCATCATGGCACTCAGACCCAATCTCCTGCCTTCCCCCCATATCCCTTCATGCCCTGACCAATTAAGAATCTATCAACTTCTGCCTTAAATATACATAAAGACTTGGCCTCCACGTTTGCCTGTGGTAACAAATTCCACAGACTCACCACTCTTTGGCTATTAGGAATTACTCCTCATCTCTGTTCTAAAAGGATGGCCCTCTATTCTGAGGCTGTGTCCTCTTGTCTTAGACCCACCCCCCCACCATAGAAAACATCCTCTCTATCAAGGGCTTTCTCTATTCAATAGGTTTCAGTGATGTCACCCCTCATTCTTCTGAATTCCAGTGAATACAGGCTCAGAGCCATCAAATGCTCTTCCTATGACAAGCCATTCAATCCTGGATTCATTTTCGTGAACCTCCTTTGATCCCTCTCCAGTTTCAACACATCCTTTCTAAGATAAGGGGCCCAAAACAGCTCACAATATTCCATATGAGGCTTCACCAGTGCTTTATAAAGTCTCAACATTACAACTCTGCTTTTATATTCTTGCCCTCTTGAAAAGAATGCTAACATCGCATTTGATTCCTCACCACAGATTCAACCTGAAAATTAACCTTTAGGGAATCCTGCACAAGGACTCCCAAGTCCCTTTGCACCTCTGTTTTTTGTATGTTTTCTCCATTTAGAAAATATCAACCTTTCATTTATTTTACCAAGGTGCATGACCATATATTTCCTGACACTGTATTCCGTCTGCCACTTTTTTGTCCATTCTCATAATCTGTCTAAGGCCTTACCCTCTCTACTTTCTCAAAACTACCTGCCCCACCATCTATCTTCATATCGTCCACAAACTTTGGAAGAAAGCCATCAATTCCAACATCCAAATCATTGACATACAGCGTAAAAAGAATTGGTCCCAACACAGACCTCTGTGGAACACCACTAGTCACTGGCAGCCAACCAGAAAAGGCTCCCTTTATTCCCACTCTTTGCCTCCTACCAATCAACCTATGCTTTATCCATGCTAGAATCTTCCTTGTAATCTTTTCTTCTCTGGTTGGTGAGTAGTAATGAGTGGTGGATCACCAAAATCAGTGTTGGAACCTCATTGTTTGATCATTTCCAACTTACGCAAATTTTACGAATAGAACAATATCCAATAGGCTAGAAAATCTGCTTATCTGCACTACCAAAGTTTTACTGTATTATCTAAACAATGAGTGACTGCAGAGTTCTGAGGTGAAGGAGAATCTGACCATCCCTGGTGCATAGTTCTGTCACAACCACGGACTCTGCTGCAGTGTCTGCATCCCCACAGGCGGGCTGTGCATTAGGTTTGGCAATTGCATTGTGTGCATGCACGTTCCAGCTAATTACTGTTTCATTATGGTGGTATTTAACTCCCTTCTTTTCGTTGTAGTCTTGTCAAGCCATGACCAAAAGCACAGGAATGTTATATTCCCTGCTTACCCATGTCCTTGTCTGGGAAACAGGACTACCATTTCAACTGATGCTGGAAAGGAGCGGTATTCATTTAGCATTTAGTTATTGCTTCCAGCTGCAGTGTGGGCACTTAACTTTCAGTCTGAGAGTTTTAGTTAATGGCCCTGTTGGCCTAGTATTTATTGTTTTGTAGCGGTGTGCTACACGCAGCGCTAAAATTACGACACGGAGTCGGTAACTGCAGTTGCAGGAAAAACTTTATTCGAAATCCTCAGCCTCACTTTTAAGCCTCCCTCAACCTGCCCCCCATGGCGCAGAGGCTCCAAAACTCTGTGCTCGCAAACCCCTGTAGGCTATCTAATTGTGAGCCAGTTCGGATGTGCCAGGAAATGGGTCGCCACATAACCCCACCCCCAGAACCGGCGATACACCCCCCAATGTCCACAGTCTGGGCCAGAACCTGCTTGGGAGGTCAGCCTCTGCGCCGAGGTGCCGGAAACTCGGCCGGTTGTGCCAGGTCCACATGGGCCGGTTTGAGGCGGTCCACCGTGAAAACCTCCTCTTTCCCCCCAACATCCAGCATGACCCGTTGTTCCGGAGCACCATAAACGGCCCCTCGTATGGCCGCTGCAGCGGTGGCCGATGCCCTCCCCTTCGTACAAACACAAACTTACAGTTCTGCAGGTTTTTGGGTACGCAGGTCGGGTTCCGCCCGTGCTGTGAAGTGGGTATGGGGGCCAGGTTACCGAGCTTCTCGCGTAGTCTGCCCAGGACTGCTGCGGGATCTTCCTCTTGCCCCCGTGGGGCTGGTAGGAACTCCCTGGGGACAACCAGGGGCGTGCCGTATACCAACTCAGCCGACGAGGCGTGCAGGTCGTCCTTGGGCGCTGTGCGGATGCCGAGTAGGACCCAGGGAAGCTCGTCCGCCCAGTTGGCTCCTCGCAGGCGGGCCATGAGGGCAGACTTCAGGTGACGGTGGAAACGCTCCACTAGCCCGTTCGACAGTGGGTGGTAGGCAGTTGTGTGGTGCAGCTGAGTCCCCAAAAGGCTGGCCATAGCTGACCACAGGCTGGAGGTGAACTGGGCTCCTCTGTCAGAGGTAATGTGGGCCGGTACACCAAAGCGAGATATCCAGGTGGTGATCAGGGCTCGGGCACAAGATTCGGAGGTGGTGAGCGGGACCGCCTCTGGCCATCTTGTGAACCGGTCCACGATAGCCAGGAGGTGCCGCGCGGAGCGCGACACTGGCAGGGGGCCCACAATATCCACATGAATGTGGTCGAAACGCCGGTAGGCGGGATGGAACTGCTGCGGTGGGGCTTTGGTGTGCCGCTGCACCTTGGCCGTCTGGCAGTGCATGCACGTTTTGGCCCATTCACTGACCTGTTTGCGGAGTCCGTGCCAAACGAACCTGCTGGAAACCATCCGGACAGTTGTCCGGATGGAGGGATGCGCCAAGTTATGAATGGAGTTGAAAACGCGGCGCCGCCAGGCTGTCGGGACGACGGGACGGGGCTGGCCGGTGGCGACGTCACAGAGTAGGGTCCTCTCACCCGGGCCCACGGGGAGGTCCTGGAGCTGCAAACCGGAGACTGCGGTTTTGTAACTCAGAATTTCCTCATCCGCCTGCTGCGCCTCTGCCAGTGCCTCAAAGTCTGCCCCTTGGGAAAGGGCATGAACGGTAGGGCGAGAGAGCGCATCCGCCACGACATTGTCCTTACCCGAGACGTGCCGGACATCCGTCGTGTATTCAGAGATGTAGGACAGGTGGCGTTGCTGGCGGGACAACCAGGGGTTTGCTTTCGTAAACGCAAAGGTAAGCGGTTTGTGGTCCGTGAACGCGGTGAAGGGCCGACCTTCTAGGAAGTACCTGAAATGCCGGATTGCCAGGTAGAGGGCCAACAGTTCCTGGTCGAAAGCACTGTATTTGAGCTCGGGTGGTTGCAGGTGTTTGCTGAAAAACGCCAGGGGTTGCCAGCGACCTGCTCCAGCACCCCACCGACTGCCGTGTTAGATGCATCCACTGTGAGGGCGGTAGGGGCGTCCATTCTGGGATGTACTAGCATTGCGGCGTTCGCCAAAGCTTCCTTCGTTTGAACGAAAGCGGCGGCGGACTCCTCGTCCCAGGTAATGTCCTTGCTCGGACCTGACATCAGGGCGAACAGGGGGCGCATGATCCGGGCAGCTGAAGGGAGGAAGCAGTGGTAGAAATTGACCATACCTACGAATTCCTGAAGGCCTTTGATCAGGGGAAGTGGCAGACCGCATCTACCTTAGCGGGCAGAGGGGTTGCCCCGTCTTTAGTAATCCTGTGGCCCAGGAAGTCAATGGTATCGAGTCCGAACTGGCATTTGGCGGGGTTGATTGTAAGACCGTACTCACTCAGTCGGGCGCAGAGTTGACGGAGGTGGGACAGATGCTCCTGACGACTGCTGCTGGCTATGAGGATGTCATCCAAATAGATGAACGCAAAGTCCAGGTCCCGTCCCACCGTGTCCATTAACCGCTGGAACGTCTGTGTGGCATTCTTCAGGCCGAACGGCATGCGGAGGAACTCGAAAAGTCCAAACGGGGTGATGAGAGCTGTTTTGGGTACGTCGTCAGGATGCATCGGGATTTGATGGTACCCTCGGACGAGGTCTACCTTGGAGAAGATCCGTGCGCCGTGCAGGTTTGCTGCAAAGTCCTGAATGTGCGGCACAGGGTAGCGGTCCGGTGTGGTAGCCTCATTCAGCCTGCAGTAGTCGCCGCACGGTCCCCAGCCTCCCGTCGCTTTGGGCACCATGTGCAGGGGGGAGGCCCATGGGCTGTCGGACCGCCGGATGATCCCCAATTCCTCCATCCTCTGGAACTCCTCCTTCGCCAGTCGGAGCTTGTCTGGGGGAAGCCACCGAGCGCAGGCGTGGAGGGGTGGTCCCTGGGTCAGGATGTGGTGCTGTACGCTGTGTCGGGGCATGGCCGCTGTGAACTGCGGTGCCAGAACCGATGGGAAATCCGCCAGGACCCTGGTGAAGTCGTTGTCGGACAGCGTGATGGAGCCGAGGTGAGGGGCTGGCAACTGGGCTGCACCCAGGGAGAACATCTGAAAGGTCTCGGCGTGTACCAATCTCTTCCTGGGCAGGTCGACCAGTAGGCTGTGAGCCCGCAAAAAATCCGCACCCAGAAGCGGTTGGGCTACGGCGGCCAGTGTAAAGTCCCACGTGAACTGGCTGGAGCCGAACTGTAGCTGCACCTGACGGGTGCCATAGGTCCTTACTGTGCTGCCGTTCATGGCCCTCGGGGGGGATCCGGTGCCCTGCTGCGGGTGTCGTAACTCGTCGGAGGTAAAACGCTGATCTCGGCACCAGTATCGACCAAAAACCGGCGTCCCGACCTTCTATCCCACACATACAGGAGGCTATACCGATGGCCAGCTGCCGTAGCCATCAGCGGCGGCTGGCCCTGGCGTTTCCCGGGAACTTGCAGGGTGGGCGACAACGGAGGGCTTCTGTGCCCCACTGCTGGTGGTAGAAGCACCAGTGTTCCTTGGGCCGGGGGTTGGCGGGCTCTGCGGCCGGGCCTGGACTGGTTTGCTGCTGGGAGCGTGGCTGGGAGATCTGTGCGATGGACGCCCTGCTCACCTTTTTGGCATTCCACAGCAAGTCCGCCCGGGCTGCCACCTTCCGGGGGTCATTGAAATCCGCGTCGGACAGCAGCAGGCGTATGTCCTCGGGCAGCTGCTCCAGGAATGCCTGCTCAAACATGAGGCAGGGTGTGTGTCCGTCGGCTAGAGACAACATCTCATTCCTTAAAGCCGATGGAGGTCTGTCGCCCAAGCCATCCAAGTGCAGTAAACGGGCAGCCCGCTCGCGCCGTGAGAGTCCGAAAGTCCTGAGGAGCAGGGCTTTGAATTCCTTGTACTTGCCGTCTGCCGGGGGCGACTGTACGAACTCCGCGACCTGGGCCACTGTGTCCTGGTCGAGGGTGCTCACCATGTAGTAGTAGCGGGTATCTTCTGAGGTGATCTGGCGAACGTGGAATTGGGCTTCGGCTTGCTGGAACCATAGGTTGGGTCACTGTGTCCAGAAACCCGGCAGTTTCAACGAAACAGCATGAACAGTCGGTCATTTCTGGTCCAAAAATCGTTTGGACCGTCGGGGTCACCAATTGTAGCGGTGTGCTACACGCAGCGCTAAAATTACGACACGGAGTCGGTAACTGCAGTCGCAGGAAAAACTTTATTCGAAATCCTCAGCCTCACTTTTAAGCCTCCCTCAACCTGCCCCCCGTGGCGCAGAGGCTCCAAAGCTCTGTGCTCGCAAACCCCCATAGGCTATCTAATTGTGAGCCGGTTCGGATGTGCCAGGAAATGCGTCGCCACAGTTTTCCTTTTTCTTTAAATTCTACAAAAGTTCTCATCAAAGTCACTTCAGTATCCCTCTCTCTTTCTCTCTGCACTTGGGCCATATCCAAATGTTCTGACAGTAAGCTTTGACAACTGAAAATGGACCCACCAGAGAGAGAACAGCTAACCTTGGCCTTGAGATACATTGGTCAGGTAGGGGGGAAGTTACATGTGATTGAATCTGTTTTGGGAGAAGTGACCAAAGCAATGTGACAGATAATCTTGTTTTGACAAGCCCAGTTTCAGCTGGAGAAACAGATATTATCCTTGCAGCAACAGTTCAGCAATCAGAATCAGGTGACAGCCATTTCCACTCTCACAGCCACAGTCCATGTACTTACAGTGACAGCCAGTGTCAGCTGATGGCCATTAGCATTCTTGCAAACAGAATTCAGCAGCTGTTGGCCAGGTCAATCCCTCTCCCAGCATCTCACAGATCCTTCTTTTCTACTGCCCCAGAGACCTCGGCCACTAATAACCTGACTCCCACATTTGGACCAGAACTGACTCCCATGTCCGTACTGGAACCGAGTATTCTCCCACCAGGCAGGTACTCTGCTGACCCGATGTTTACAGGAATTTAATTACCCAGTGTGGGTAATTTTCCAAGCCCGTCCTAGTCAGTTTGGTGATGACGCCCGTAAACTGTTGTACATGGTAAACCTCTTGGATGGATCTTCACTCAGCCTGTTCAACACTCTACAGGAGCAAGTTTTCCCCACAGCCCAATCATTTCAATATTTTATTGCTGAGTTAAGGAGAGTTTTTGACCTTCCTGTACTGGGTCAGGAGGCTACCCACCAACTCCTGGACCTGTGCTAAGGTAGATGGACAGTGAGGACCTACGCAGTTAAATTCCACACGCTTTCAGTGGAGACGGGAGGGAATGAAAGAGCCCTCATTACTGCCTTCCAGAGCAGACTAAACACCAGGGTCCAACACAAGATCACTGTCTGTGACAAGCAGGACAGTCTGGATGACCTGGTTAATTTGGCTATTTGAGTTGATGATTGCGTAACTGATTGCCACTGGAAAAGAATGTCTCAAACCTCCTACTCTGCAAATCACCATTTGACTTCACCCTCTCCCTCATCACCCAACATCCCGTCCACAAAGGAACTATGCAAGTGGGCACATGCACCTGTAACACCCTGGGAATGGTTTCACTGCAAATTTAATGGACTTCCTGTAGAAGCACTGTTTGGGTTATGGTTAGAGATAATGGGTTCTTTGGAATGTGAGCCGTCCAATAACGGGATGGTGTTTTCATGATGTGTGCCTGACACCAGGGTGATCTGGGTCTTTTGTTCGGGGGGAGATGAAGAGAGAAGATACTAGAGAGAAGTGGTCATAGGGCTCGACCTGGAGTGGAGCCATGATCCCACGAAGGCCAGGGAGATTGAAGGAGGATTGGTAAAAGGGAAACCGTGAGCTCCAACTTGTGCACGTTAGACTGTTTCATTACAATGGCCCCTTTTCTTTTTTTGCTTTTTTCTTCACTAACCCTGTAGTCAAGTTAAGGATTATAAAGCTAAATCATTTAATTGAATGTTGTGTACTGTCTGTTATTTCGTGGTTCTGATTTTAACGGGTAACAAACCATGCACCATCCACACAAACGGGGTGGACTCGCATCTCAATCTCACCCGTTTGGCAAGGCCAGAAATTGTCTTCCCTAGACTTACACAGCTGACAGTGAAGATGTGAAGAGGGTTTAGGGGTAAGTGCGGAGGGGCTGGGGTAAGTGTAGTGAAGGGAGCAAGTGGCTGGGATCAGAGTATGTACTAGGGAGATTCAGAGTAGGGGAATTCAGAGTAGAGAGAACAGGGAACTAGAACAGAATACGGTCAGCATGTGGCAACCACAAAGAAGGGGAACCTAGTTTACTGCAAGACAATGTGTCTGGCGAAGCTTCTGAGCTATATGCCTATTTCGAGTGTTTTTCTTGCGTCCATACCGATTCTAAGTATTTCACTTGCGTCTATACTTATTCCGAGTATTTCGCGTGTTTAGTTATGCAATCGCTAATCAATCAATGAATTTGAATCAGTACCCATACTTGCGAATGTAGTGCCCCACTTTTGGGTATAAGTATGACCTCGGTGAACCGACAAATTTGGAGTTGGCTACCTTACACATGAAGTGTGTGTGGCTGCAAGCTCTCCTCTGAATAAAAACCGACTTCAGAGAATAACTCGTGTCTCTGGTGTTTGTCCTCAACTGAGCAGGTTAACCTGAGAACCTGAGCGTTACACACCTATCTCAGAAGAAATGAGATCAGATTCTCGACTCTACTGTGATGATACAAAACATTTATGGGGTGTCAAGTCCCAGGCGTCCAGTAAAAAGGGATAACCTCAAAAGATCACGTGTTGTTTTTGGGATATATACTTACCCCTTCCAGTCTTCAAGTGGATCTGAGTAAAGTTCAGGTGGTCATGGAGTGACCCAAAACATCTATGGTCAAATAGATCTAGCACTTCTATCGTGGTTTCATCTGAAATGTCAGCTTTATCGTGGCCCCCTTAAATGCACTCACCAAGAAGACCTCTGCAAGATTCCACTGGATGAACCAAGCAGACCAACCATTTTCAGAGTTAAAGCAATGCTTCAACACTGCCTAGTGCTGCAACACCCAAACCTATCTTGGTCATGCATTGACAAGGTAGATGCATCAACTGTCGGCATTGGAGCTGTACTCTTTCAGCGCTCTACTGCGGTTAGTTGGCTGCACCTCAGTGCCTTTCTTTCCCATTGCTTGTCTCCGGCCAAAAGTAACTACAATGTCAGAAACAGGGAACTTCTGGCTGTCGAGGAAGCCCTGGAAGAATGGCGACACTGGATGGAGGGGGCAGAGCATCCTTTTTGTTTTGGTTTGGACCTCTCCTACATTTGGACACTAAGTGATTCGACTCCCGTCAAGCCTGTTAGGCTTTCTTCTTCATCTCGCTTAATTTCATCTTCACCTATTGTCCCAGCACCAAGAACACCAAGGTCAACACTCTCTTCAGCAGTTTAACAGGTCTGAGAGGAATGCCAATCCAGAACCCATCCTTCCTCACGTGTGCATTGCTGCTCTGCTGATCTGGGGAATAGAGGTGGAGGTGAGGGACACACAACAGTCGAATCCAGTCCCAGGTGGGAGACTTCCCAACTGGCTGATTGTCCCTGCTACAGTGCACTCCAAAGCATTGGAATGGAGCCATTCCTCCTGTCTGGTTGGCCATCTGGGAATTCAATGGACCTGGGAGGTTATCAAGAGCTGACTTTGGTGGCCATCTATGTCCCAGGACATCCACGACTTTGTCTCTGCCTGTCATGTTTGTGCTCAGAACAAGACATCAGACCAGCACCTGGTGCGCTGCTATATCCACTACCTACACCCCACCACCCCTGGTCCCACCTCGCAGTGGATTTCATTATTGGGCTACCCCTGTCTAATGGAAACACTACCACTCTAGTCATTGTGGATTGCTTCTTCAAGGTTGCCCATTTTATTGCTCTCCCTCAGCTCCCATCAGCTTGTGAGACTGTCACCATCATGGTTCAACATGTGTTCAGGCTGCATGGCTTCCCTCAGGACATAGTTTCTGATCGAAGACCACAGTTCACATTCTGTTTTCAGAAAGCTTTCTGTTCTCTTGTAGGAGCCAATTATCTGGATTTCACCACCAATCTAATGGCCAGACTGAAAGAGTGAACCAAGAGTTGCAGATAACTCTATGCTGCCTTGCCTCTTTCAACCCCACGTTTGGTTTGGGAAGAGATTTCCCACAATAATCTCCAGTCGTCCTCCACAGGTATGTCCCCCTTTGAATGCCAGAGGAACTCCAGCCACTGTTCTTCCCTGACCAGGAGATTTATGTGGGAGTTCCAGCTGCTGGACAGCTGATCCCATGCTACAGGCGCACCTGGAGACGAGCCAGGGATTCTCTGATGCATGCTCAGAACAACACGCTCAACAGGATGATCAGCTCTGCTGACAGGTGAAGGCTGTCAAGCCAGGACAGAAGGTCTGGCTAACATCAAGAGGCCTTCCTCTGAAAGTCAAAAGCTACATGGGACCACTTGTAGTGGAAAAGGCTATAAAAAGTCTTGTATAGATTGCGCCTACCATCATTGATGAAGATCTATCCAGTGTTTCATGTTTCCTGGCTCAAGCCGGTTACTACCTCCCCACTGGCTCGTCACCCAGCTCCCCTTCCTCCTCACTAGGCGGAAGGTTCACTGGTCTATATTGTGCAGCACCTCCTGGCATCTTGCCAGGGCAAGATCCAATACTTCATGGATTGGGAAGGTTATGGTCCAGGGGAGCGTTCATGGATCCCGTTGGATGACATCCTGGACAAATCTCTCATCTGGGAGTTCCTGTGGGTACAGTCTGTGGCACTTCAGGAGCTGCGCCTAGGAAGGGGGGGTCCTGTAACAACTACAGACTCTGCTGCAGTGTCTGCATCCCCACAGGTGGGCTGTGCATTAGGTTTGGCAATTGCATTGTGTGCATGCACGTTCCAGCTAATTACTGTTTCATTATGGTGGTATTTAACTCACTTCTTTTCGTTATAGCCTTGTCAAGACTTGACCAAAAGCACAGCAATTCCAGGGGCCAAAGCATCTGCTTCCTATTTCATCTGAGTGATGACACCTCAGTCGAGATTGTGTACTCAACTCTTTGGATTTGATTTAAACCCAGACATCCAAACCAAGAAATTCACCAACTGAGTCACGGCTGAGAAGTAATGCTATGCGTTATTAAGGAACTTTAAAAGACAGTTACAGAATTAAGTGGATAGGAACAGTTTGGAGGAATATGGGCCAAGTACAGACACATGGGACTAGCTCAGGCAGGCAACTTAGATGAGTTGGGCTGAAAGGCAGCTATGCTTCTACCTTCTTCCCATTGTTATAGATGAATGTTAATGGCCATCTCATTACGTAAATAATCAGCTTCAATAAATATAATGTTAATAAGAATTCTCAGACTCAAAATCACTGTAGAATAATTTAAAATTGGATAGACAGAAAGAATTAAACAGAGTTATTAATTATTCTCTTGATTTGAAATGGTCACAGGAGTCAGGACTCACTTTGCTAGATAACCCTGTGAGTTTATGTTTAATTCCAGTGTAATGTGTGAAACTACATAGCCATGCATCACTGAGTTTATATCCTGTGCCAAGACCTCCGAAATCTGATTCACGTGTGCTATTTAGTTTCAGAGTTTCTCACAAAATATAAACCAATCACTTAGCCTAATGCTGGGAGAGTTGAGAAATGTCCCTGATGACAACACAATCCTACAATTTCACATCATTTTTCATCAATCAAGCCCAGCGGTGCAAGCTGAGGGAAGAAATAACAAGCTAGGTGGCTCCTTGATAGATTTGATCATGTTCCAAGTGGGATGCTTCAAGGTTCTAAATGCTGGTTATGAAACCTCACCCAGTTTTTAACCTCAGCTCCCAGGGAAGCAACAAATAGCCCAGTAAGGAGGCATTGCTTTAACCTGTTTTCATTCAATGGCAAGGTAACTAATTACTTCCCATTCTTAATCAACAGTGGTGGCAAGTCTAGCCTATGTAGTTAAGGTGGTCAACTATGTTGCCTAACTAGAACTGTGGGATGCCAGACCTTGAGAGGTGGGTAAGTTTTGAACAGGTTAATGACTACTATACAGGAGTGATTCACTGACAGAGTAAAAGCCCCCTGCCCCCACTGTACACTTACTGGAGAGTTGTATAAATAATGCAGTAATAAAATGCAGACTCAAAGTCCTACCCCCCCCCACCCCCGTATACACTCATTGGAGAGCTGTAACAAAATGCAGAACCCAGCTGTTACATATTTAACAGTACTGTAGTTGCAAGTAATTGAATGTTTAACAGATTAGGATATAGAGACGTGAGAAGCAAGTACTGCACTGAGAAAGACCCCGTTGACTCTTTAGAAAAAAGATTTACATGGAACAGCTGGAATTGCCATATGGGCCTTTAAAAAAAACAGGATACATGCCAGAGACAGGGGCCTGCTGCACTGGGCTGGATTAGGAGGACATTGTCATTAATTCTGTTTTAGAGATTCAAGGCAAAGTGATCAGTTTCTATAGGTGGATTACCCACCTAGCCTGATTAACATGCCTGATTTTTCAAATTCTTATTTATGTATGTAAACATTGGTCCTTTTGGGTTTATAAAATCATACAATACTCAAAAGGCAGCCACTCAGCCCATCAGTAAATCAGCCCTGTAACTAAATCTTCGTTCCTTCTCCAATCTGTTCCCCTTCAGGTATCTAAATCCCCTTCCAAAATTACAATCGATCTCATCTTACCAACCTGTAGAGGACATCATTCCTGATCAGCACTCTCCTGCCAGTGAATCTGGTTGTCTTTTGTAAAATCCTTTTTAACTTGAAAACTATATCAAATCTTTCCACAGCTTTGTCATTTACAAGAGCGATCCTTATGCCTTGTTTACCTGGTAAGGCCTCTGCACTCTCTCCACTGCCTTAATATCATTCTTTAAGTGTTATTCCTGAATTGAGTACATGGTTCTGTTGGGGTTTAACATTGTTTCCTTGCCTTTATATTCCATTCACAAGCAAGAGAAAATCTGCTGATGCTGGAAATCCGAGCTTTATATTCTGTGGCTGCTGCATAAAGCCACAGATCCAGTGGGTCTTCTAAAATGCTTCTGTCACCCTCAGGAGCTGAGTATGTAAACCCATTGGCTTTCCTGTCCCCAGCCCCACTTTAATAATCAACGTGTTTGGTTTAGATTCTTCCTAGCAAGTTAATAACTTCACATTTTTCTAAGATTATTTGCATCTGTAATTTGTCTGCTGTTCCAATGGTCTGACTGTTGAAAACTCATTGAAAATGCAGTGTACAATCTGCAAACTTGAAACCATATTCTGCAAATTTAAGCACAGGTTATTAACTTTTATCAAAAAGTGCGGTTTAGATCTCATTCTATGATTCTTGCAGAATACCATAAATACATTAAATACACCCCTTTCATTAACACTTCCTTATTAAATAGTGAAGTTGGATAAGAATACTCTTCTTTACCGTGGCAGAGCACCTATATATTTAATGGTTGTGGTTAGAAGTTCCTATTATGCCAATAAGACCCAATGACACTGAGATCACAAACCTCAGAAAGAGAAGAAGAGGAGTTGGCACAGAGGATGTTATCACCCAGGTTTCCCACACCCACATTCTGAAAACCCAACCACTCTAGAACCTCTGACTCTGCACAAACTATAGGTCCAACTTCCTGTCATCTCTTGTTTGGCCATGAGGTTATAGGTATGCTGTGAGTATACTGTACTAAATATTCTGGGTGTGATGCAGATGTACCAGATATTCAGGGTGTGCAGTTGGTATCCCTGATGTTCCAGGTGTGCTGTCAGTATCCCTGCTGTTCCGGGTGTGCTGTCAGTATCCCTGATGTTCCGGGTGTGCTGTTGGTATCTCTGATGTTCCGGGTGTACAGTTGGTATCCCTGATGTTCTGGGTGTGCTATCTGTATCCCTGATGTTTTGGGTGTGCTGTCGATATCCCTGATGTTCCGGGTGTGCTGTCAGTATCCCTGATGTTCCAGGTGCGCTGTTGTTATCCCTGATGTTCCGGGTGTGCTGTCAGTATCCCTGATGTTCCGGGTGTGCTGTCAGTATCCCTGATGTTCCGGGTGTGCTGTCAGTATCTCTGATGTTCCGGGTGTGTTGTTGGTATCCATGATGTTCCGGGTGTGCTGTTGGTATCCCTGATGTTCTGCGACTGCAGTTGGTATCCCTGATGTTCTGGGTGTGCAGTTGGTATCCCTGATGTTCCGGGTGTACAGTTGGTATCCCTGATGTTCTGGGTGTGCTATCTGTATCCCTGATGTTTTGGGTGTGCTGTCGATATCCCTGATGTTCCGGGTGTGCTGTCAGTATCCCTGATGTTCCAGGTGCGCTGTTGTTATCCCTGATGTTCCGGGTGTGCTGTCAGTATCCCTGATGTTCCGGGTGTGCTGTAGGTATCCCTGATGTTCCGGGTGTGCTGTCGGTATCCCTGATGTTCCGGGTGTGCTGTCGGTATCCCTGATGTTCCGGGTGTGCAGTCGGTATCCCTGATGTTCCGGGTGTGCAGTCGGTATCCCTGATGTTCTGGGTGTGCAGTCGGTATCCCTGATGTTCCGGGTGTGCAGTTGGTATCCCTGATGTTCCGGGTGTGCTGTCGGTATCCCTGATGTTCCGGGTGTGCTGTTGGTATCCCTGATGTTCCGGGTGTGCTGTAGGTATCCCTGATGTTCCGGGTGTGCTGTTGGTATCCCTGATGTTCCGGGTGTGCTGTTGGTATCCCTGATGTTCCGGGTGTGCTGTAGGTATCCCTGATGTTCCGGGTGTGCTGTCGGTATCCCTGATGTTCCGGGTGTGCTGTCGGTATCCCTGATGTTCCAGGTGTGCAGTTGGTATCCCTGATGTTCCGGGTGTGCTGTTGGTATCCCTGATGTTCCGGGTGTGCTGTAGGTATCCCTGATGTTCCGGGTGTGCAGTTGGTGTCCCTGATGCTCCGGTTGTGTTGTTGGTATCCCTGATGTTCTGGGTGTGCTTTTGGTATCCCTGATGTTCAAGGTGTGCAGTTGGTATCTCTGATGTTCTGGGTGTGCTGTTGGTATCCCTGATGTTCTGGGTGTGCTGTCAGTATCCCTGATGTTCTGGGTGTGTTGTTGGTATCCCTGATGTTCTGGGTGTGCTGTCAGTATCCCTGATGTTCCGGGTGTGTTGTTGGTATCTCTGATGTTCTGGGTGTGCTGTCAGTATCCCTGATGTTCCGGGTGTGTTGTTGGTATCCCTGATGTTCTGGGTGTGCAGTTATAGGTGTGCAGCTGATTGATCACATCTTCTGCTAGATAATTACCGGAGAGTTGAACCTGCTCTAGATGTCATAGAAACGCACTGTTAGCATGGCTACCTCGTAGCACTAGGAACCTGGGCTTGATCCAGATCTGGGGGGTGACAATGTGGAGTTTGCACATTCTGTCTTTGACCATGTAGGCATCTGCAGAACCTTTGATTTCATACCACATCCCTGCAAATTACTCCTTGGTTTAGGTTAGTGACAAGGAATCAAAGATAAGCTGTCAAGACGTATGTGAGAGAGCAAATTGCAGGGATTCAGGGATTCAGGGAGGGAGGGGGAGTGAGATTATGGGATTGATCTATTGAAGCCTGTATGGACCTGATGAGCTGCATGGCTTCCTTCTGTAATTAAGATGCGATCCACCAAAGAAGGCCTTTGCAAGAAATTAGTGGTAAATGTGGAAAGTAAGGCGTGGAATAAAACATAAATTTTACGGAAGAGGTGACTATTATAGGAGGAATAACTTTGAATAAAGGTAAAGTTATATGGTTTATGAATGAAGAACAACCTGACTTCCCTGCCTGAGACCTGATGTCAATCTCATTCTTCAATTCAGGTGGTGAAGCAGTTTGATAAAGGAAGTGACTACTGTACCGTAGATTTTAAAGGCATAAATGGCCTTTAGTTCTCGAGGGGCCATTTCACTCAGCACCGAAAACATGTCTACAAAGTCATTGAAGCTCAGGTTCCCTTCACCATCTTCAGAAAAAGTCTTCACTATTTGTTCCTTGAATGGATTCTCCTGTGAAAACAAACAACTTTGTTACAACAAAAGCCTATCAGTCTATCCACCTCAGTATATTAATAGTCATTCGAGTCATTTAGAAAGGGTTAATCCCCCATCACCGTACATTCACTGAATCCTTCACAAAAAAGTTCATCTTCATTATTGCTCCTTCACTCTTCAAAGGTCAAACTACATTTATTATCAAAGTTAGTACAGGTATACGTAATACAACCTTGAGATTTGTCTCCTGACAGGCAGCTATGGTTATATAAAGTATACACACTTTGATATTAAATGCACTTTGAACTTTGAAGATTGAAGGAGACAGTAATGAAGATTCAGATTGAGGATGACTTACTTCCATTATTATTCCTTTAGTGGGGTGGCTATTAAATACCGGCACACTAGTCTGACAGAACAAGACCTTGGTCTAATGACAGTCAGAGAACATTCTCTACTGCATGATCTTAACACACCCATACACATTTGCTTGTATACATTCAAAACTACACACAGATGCTTAGACACATCCCAACCATACTCAGATGAACTCTCTACCTAGGTCCTCCTTCCTCAACCCCTTCTACTTGCTCTGAGAGAATTAACCTTTGCTACTCATCCCAGGGCTGTGCTGTTTGGGAATTGATAGCACATTTTTTGATGGTGTGTGAAACATGTCACTTGGTTTGAAACATTAATCAAGGAGGTGACTGCTGCTGTAATAATGTCAAATTGCCTAGAAACATTCACTTACTTTAACGAAAACAAGAATTAGTAAGGGTCAAAGGGGCATGTCAAATTTCTTTAGCCTCCTGAGGAAGTAGGGACATTGATGAGTAGCTGAGGCATTTATGTGATTAGACCAGGACAGACTATTGGTAATGTTCACTCTGAGGAATTTGAAGTTCTCAACCCTCTGTTAGGACTTTCTGAACAGATTGAGATTGTGGTAAAAATTGCTAGTGCAGTTTGAGTGCCGATTTAAAGGTAAGGTTAAAATAAAGGTTAGCTTTATTTGTCACACGTGCTTCGAAATATACAGTGAAATGTGTCATTTGTGTCAGTTCAAATCAGCAAGGATCGTGCTGGGGACAGCCCACAAATGCTGCCATGCCTCCAGCTTGGCACTACAAATAGCATGTTCACTACTCACTAACCGTAATTATATGTCTTTTTGGAATGTGGGAGGAAAGTGGAGCTGGCGCTGTAATGGTGTTATGCTAACCACTACACCATCATTTAAAAAGTGAGCAGGGCTTGTTGGGTCTTTCTGTGGAAGTGGAGATTATTTGAGTTAAAGGTCTGGCAAGGAACGATTAAAAAGTAGCAACACACAGCATCTGCAGATCTTCTCTTGTCCGTGACCAATAAAAAGAAGTTGGGTCTAAGCACAGCAGCTATTGTTGGAGTTGGACAGGGTTAGCAGAGGGGAGCTTGAGCCTTTGACTCAAAAGGATTCGTAAGCAGAGGCAGAGGCTAGGTTAAGATTTTTGTTAAGGCTTCTCTTTCTTTGTCAATTAGTGCCTAGCTGGAGTAGTGAAATGGATTTGAAATCCGTAGTATGCTCCTCAAGCAAGAGATAGGAGACCTAGGAGGCCTCCAGTCTTCCTGATTACCACGTCGGAGAGAATTGTATCTGGGTGCAACTCCTTACAGACCATGTTAGGGAACTGGAGTTCCAGCTGGATGACCTTTGTTTCATTTGGGAGAATGAGAAGGTGATAGACAAGAGCTACAGGGTGGCAGTCCAGGGGGAAGGTAGCTGGGTGACTTTTATAGGGAAAGGGAGTAGGTAGATAGTGCAGAGTGCCTCTGTAGCCATTCCCCTCAATAACAGAATTACTGCTTTGGATACTGTTCCTCTGGGTCTGCTGAAGAATTACCAAGAGAAAATTGCAGCAACCAGGTCTCTGGTGCTGAGTCTTGCTCAATGGCTTAAAACTGAAGGGGGGAAGAAGAGGACATTGGTGGAGATAGAGGATTGAATAGTTAGGGGAAGATTTTGTGCATGTGAAAGAGATTCCAGAATGGTTTATTGTCCTCCCAGGGACATCTCAGGTTGGGTCCACAGCATTCTAAAGTGGGGTGGTGAACAGCTAGAAGTTGGGGTACATATTGGTACCAATGTCACAGGTAGGAAAGGTGATGAGATCCTGAAGAGAGAATATGGAAAGCTAGATAGGAAACTAAAAAGCAGAATCTCAAGGATGGTAATCTCTGGATTGCTGACAGTGCCACACACCTGTGACGGTAAGAATTGGATGATTTGGCAGATGAATGTGTGACTGAGGAATTTGTGAAGGCAGCAGGATTCCAGATTTGTGGCTCATTGGGATCTCTTCTGAGGAAGGTACAAAAAGGACAGGTTACACCTGAACTTGAGGGGGCCAATATTCTCTGGGCAGGTTTGCTAGAGCTGTTGGGAAAGGTTTAAACTAGTTTGACAGGGGGGTGGGAGCCAAAGTGATAATTCAGAATGTGGGGCAGTTGGTGTGAAGTTAGATGCAACATGTAGAGAGACAATGAGGAAGGATACTGTAGGTAGTGGAAATTACAGTCTGTTGGTGGGTTGAAATGTGTCTATTTTAATGCGAGAATATCCCAGAGTTTGCTTGGAATTATAGTACTGAAGGCACAGCTGTAATCAATAAACAATAGTCTACTGCCATTTCCGGCATTAGTCTTCACTCCATTGGGATTACGGCATTCCTTGTCCAGGTAATGCAGCCCAGGAAACCACAAACAAGAACCAAACTGGAGGTCTCTAAGAGATGAAACTCTAGTCTCTCTGGCTTCAGAGATGAGAAGCTACTTGACTTTTTGCACAATTCTATTGTATAGAACCACCTTTAATAAAAAAAAACTAATGTTGTCTTCAAACTCAGGAGTGGCTAAAATATTAAAGGACTTGGGTCAAGTTCTAGACCCTTCCCAATTACACTTGAAAATGAAGGCACAACCTTCGCCTGGACTGGGAAATGTGTCTGATTGAATTCTGTGAGGTTAGTACAGTTTTGTCTGCTATTGCAGCCCTCTTCTTGCATCAGCATTGTAATCATGATCCAAAATTGAAAGTAATGCAGCACGTAGGGGAGAGTGTGGGAAGCGAGGAATGATTGCAAGTGACCACAATGGTTACACAGTACATCTGCATCATTTGGCCACTGTTCATTTTGGTGAATTATATGTAATTAGGAAACTTTAAACTTTCTTGGCATGGTCCTGATGAGACGGAACTCTTAATAGGATGAGGAGGAATTGTCTGCAATCATAAAAGTTGGTGAGAATTTATAAAAATAATTCAATCCTGTCAGGGTTTCAGAGTGTAATCAATCATTCTATATTTGAAAGGAGTCCTGCAGAAGCCACTAAATTTGAAATATCTTCCTGCTAGTACATCTGGGAACAAGTGTTCCCTAGTGTTCCAGCTTTGATTCAGTGAGTAGGAATGTCACCTTTGCATCAGACAGCTGTTGGTTTAGTTGTCCTTAAGAGATCTGAGCACACCATCCAGGTTGACATTCCCCACATTGTACTGAGTACGTGCTGCCTTCTTTCAATTCAGGGGTTAAAGATGTGTACTATCCCACAGCATCATTTTGAAGGAGTACAGGGGTGTTTCTACAGAGGCTCAGGGCAACACTTAACCCTTTGAATAAAAAAGTCAGCTTCGCATTGCAGTATGATCTTAGTGTGCACAATTTGGTTGCTATATTTTCTACAACTTCAAGATACACTTCACTATCTGTCAGCTGGGCACATTGAGCGTGTAAAATAATTTTATTAGATACAGTGTTGTGGCAAGAAATAATGAAATGTGTTGTAGAATGTTGTCCATTCATTGTTTTCTATACCTCACAGGATTACTCTATTCATTTGACCATCTCCATCAAGATGACCACCTCCAATGGCAATGTCACCATGTCTAAGTCAACTTTTGACTGCTGGAAGTCAGCAATGAGAACTTTCTTTTAGGAAAAGCTACTAAATACTGTGGCTACAAAGGCGTGGATGTCCTGTAGCATCCACCTCATCTCTTGACATCCTTCCAGGTCAGAAACGTGGTGCAATGCTTTCTTTCAGTCTGCTTGATTGCAGTCCAACAACACAGAAACTCAACATTATTCAGGACCTAGCAGCTTACTCGATTCATACTCCATCTGCCACCTCAAACATTACCACCTGCTTCAGCAGTGTGAGTGCAGTTACAAAATGCACCCAGGCCATTCTCCCAGCACCTGCCACCTGTACCAGCTCAAGGATAAAGGTAACAGACCTCTGGGAAGACCTTATGAAGGTGGCATGAACATTTAAATTTCAATATTTGTCATCACTTGACGTCAGTTTATTTGTATTCCTTCATCATCAATGGACCAAAATGCAGGAACTCTGCCCAACAGCACAGTGAGCACCACCTCTATACTCTTGTATGTTCTTCAATGGTTCATGAAGAAATCCTCCACCACCTAATCAAAGTCAGCTATGGTGGCCAATAGATAACAACCTTCCTAGAAAAGCCCATCTCATGAATGTATAAGAAGCTTTATTATATGAAGAAATAACCTAATGCACACCATCTGTGTTTTGACTCTGAGCCACAGGAAGCTCTAGAGAGCTTCATGGAAGACTAAGCACTTGAGGGAGGCTGCAGCTTAACAACAGTGCTGCATTAAACAATATGCAACATCATTAAAGTCATGAGTTTGTGATGCTGAGTGATTATCATGAAAACCCAAGTGGTTTAACAAATCTCCATCTAGAAAGGAAGTCTTACCCAGGTTAACTCATAAGTGACTCCAGTATACCTTTCTCTAGAGAGCCACTCAAGTGTATGTGGGGGAACCAGTTGATGAGAAATAAATGTCATCCATGCCAACAATGTGCATATCCCATGACTCTAAAAAGATGCATGATTGCCCTCCGAGGCCTGTAACTGCTTGACAGGGTAGTCTTGGCTCATACTCAATGTTTATTTTACAGTCCTTGAAAATAACTTGTTCATGGCATGTTGACTGTCGATGAATCAGCTTATTGCATCAACTGGCAAATCAGCTGAATGTTGTGGTTGTTTTATTAAATCAACACATAGAATCAGAGTGACAGAACACAGAAACAGGCCCTTTCCCCATGACCATCAAGTTTCTTCTTGAGCAAGTTCCATTAGTCCACATTTGGCCTGCATCCCACTAAAGCTTTCCTATCCTGTTAAACACTGTAATTGAATCCACTTTTAAAACTTCCTCTTGCAACTTACTCAACATTCCCACCAGCATCTATGTGAAAAACTTGCCCTTATGTCTGCTTTAAATCTTCTCCTCTCACTTTACACCTGTATCCTCTAGTTACAGATCCTCCTAAACTGGGAAAAAACACCAGATGCCAAAAAAGATGAGTTTTTTGCCTCTTGGTCTTTGGATGCTCTTTTCCTCAGATGGCCAAAGGCTATAGTAATGCAATCTTCAATGACTGCCTTTGGCTCATGAGGTATGGGAAAGTGATCCACATTTTCCATGGTCTCATTGTAGACCTTGATTATCAAAGGGGTGGTGGTATTCCAGGAGAGATAAATAAAGATAGGTATCTTCTGAACATTTAGTATAAAGCCTATGTTATAGAAATCTGGCAACATGACCTGATCCTTGTAGAATCCAACCAAGTTAGTAAGGAGGAGGTCAGGTTTCAGTATTAAAATACTTATGCATCAGGCTGAGGTTGCATGTGAGTTGGCCCTGGTTGGATCAGATTCTGAAGATGGATTCAAAGAGTCATAATTTAAGCAGAATCGCCATTACAGGCAAGTTGGAGTATTTTTCCATCCATTGAGAAGTGGAGGAACAGGTTCAATTGTAGCCAGGAGGAGAATACTTGAGCAATGCTGATGCAATAGCCAGTTCTGCAGCCAGGAGATGTCTTGCTCTGTTATTCTGTTACAGACTGCTGTGCAATTACATGTACATGAGGCACCACCTGTAGCATTACCTCCTAATATCTTCAAAAATGAAAAAAGTTACCAGACCTGGATAAGAAGGCTCTTCTTGGAAGCAATGAGGAATTAGTACAGGTTCTGACACTCTTTTTCCAGATACAGGGGTAGTTCCATGCTTTAAAAAGCAAAAAGTGATATTTGGAATATCTACCAACCAGTCTGGCTGAGACTAACACATAAAACTTAACAGCACAATACAGGCCCCATGGCCTACCACACTGTATAAACTAATTAAATTAGTAACCAAATGCTCAACTAAACCATCCTCCTGCCCATACAATCTCTATTTCCTATACATTCAAGTGCCTGTCTAAGAGCCTTCTGAATGCCCCTATCATATCTGCTTCCACCAGCACCCCTGGCTGTGCATTTCAAGCATTCACCACTCTGTGTAAAAAAACTTGCCTTGCACATCTTCTTGGAATTTACCTTAAGTGTATGCCCTCTGGCATTAGATATTTCAAATCAGAAAAAGTTACTATTTACTGTATGTATGCTTCTTAAAAACCTCTTTCATATCTGCCCTCAGCTTCTGCCATGAGAGTTTTATATAGCAAAAACATGACTTCCCAACTCTTGAACTTATTTGCTCAAATAATAAAGTACGCCATACTCCCTCTTTACCACCCTGTCATCCAGGGTAGCCATTTTCAGGGAGTTGTGGACTTGGACTCCAAGACGTCTCTACACAAAAACATTAAGGGTCTTGCTATTAGTAGGGTACTGTCTATTTACATTTGATCTACCAAAATGCAACACTTCACATTTGGCAGGGTTAAACTCCACTTTCCATCTCTTTGCTCATATCTACACCTTACTCTATTGTTTGCCAGATTCCTATTCTATCCATAATATCATCACTTTTCATATTGTCTGCAAAATTATTAATCCACCAATCTACAACTTCATATACCAAAAACCAGAATTGGGAAACAGGCAGAGTCAATATTCAGACAGACAGAATACAAATACAAATGCTGGCAAGGCTCAGGAAAATTCACTGGCCCGATCTGGCCACATACAGGTGAAAACACAGGACTGAGCAATAAACAGAGAGGCAGATGATAGGTGGAGCACAATGAGACACAGGAGGCAGCAATACAAGTAATAATGAGAAACAGATAAGAGACAGAGGACTCAGTAATACTGGGACTGGAGTAGAACAGGAGCACATGGCAATACAAACCACAGACTGACAGCAAGGGGGAAACACACAAAAAGACAGAGTTCAACTGGAGGTACTGACACACAAGCAGCAGATGTTCCAGTACAGATCCCTGTAGAACACCATTAGTTACAGACTTCCACTCATAAGTCCCATTGACCACTACCAAAGTAATTTGAAGAAACTTGTAAGATTAGTCAGTTCCACCATGGGTACTAGTTCTCATAGTATCCAAAATATTTTCAAGGAGCTTAGGAAGGTCTTGCCCATCATGAAATATCCCCACCACACAGGACACGCCCTCATTTCATTGCTATCATCAGGAAAGAGATACAGAAGCCTGAAGGTACACGCTCAATGATTCAGGAACAGCTTCTTTCCCTCTGCTATCAGATTCCTAAATGGAAATTGAACCCATGAACACTACCTCATTACATTTTCTTTTTGTTTTATTTTAGCACTACTTATTTTAACTTAATCTATTAATAGACATATATATAATGTAATTCAGTCTTTTTTATCTATATTTATTTATCATGTATTTCTTTGTAGTGCCACTGTAAAGTTAACAAATTTCATGACATATGCCGGTGATATTAAATCTGATTCTGATGTATCAGTATTACAGTGGAGTAAAGGGAATTATAGAGGCATGAGAGGTAAGCTGGCCAAAGTCGATTGGAAGGGAACACTAGCAGTGATGATGGCAATGCAGCAATGGCTGGAGCTTCTCAGAGCAATTTGGATGACACAACCATGGCTGACAAGAGAAGTCAAAGCCAATGTAAAAGCCAAAGAGTGAGCATTTAATACAGCAAAAATAGTGGGAACTTAGAGGATTGGAAAGACTTTAAAATCAACAAAAGATATCTAAAAAAGCCATAAGGAGGGAAAGGATGAAATATAAAGGTAAGCTAGATGAGAATATCAAAGAGGATACCAAAATATATAAAGATTTTCAGATATATTAAAAGTAAAAGAGAGGCAAGATCAGGTATCATACGGCTGGAAAATGACAATGGAGAGGTAGTAGTGGGGAACAAGGAAATGGCAGATGAACTAAATAAGCATTTGTATCCATCTTCAGTGTGAAAAGACCCTAGCAGTATGCTGGAGGTTTCAGAGCGTTGGGGACACAAGTGATTTCAATTGCTATTACTAGGGAGAAGGTGATTGGGAAGCTGAAAGGTCTGAAGGTAAATAAATCACCTGGACTAGATGGTCTACACCCCAGGGTTCTGAAAGTGGTGGCTGAAGAGATTGTGGAGACATTAGTAATGACCTTTCAAGAATCGATAGATTCTGGCATGGTGTTGGAGGACTGGAAAATTGCAAATGTCACTCCATCTTTCAAGAAGGGAGGAAGGAAGGAGAATGGAAATTATTGGCCAGTTAGCCTGACCTCAGTGGTTGGGAAGACATTGGAGTCAATTGTTAAGGATGAGGTCTCAAGGTACTTGGAGGCACATGGTAAAATAGGCCAAGTCAACAAGGTTTCCTTAAAGGAAAATCTTGCCTGACAAACTTGTTGGAATTTTTTGAAATAACAAGCAGGATTAACGAAGAGGTATTGGTGGACCCTATGGACTTGGATTTTCAGAAGGCCTTTGACAAGGTGTTGCACGTGAGGTTGCTTAGCAAAATAGGAGTTCATGGTATTACAGGAAAGATACTAACATGCAAAGAGCATTGGCTGATTGGAGGGAGGCAAAGAGTGGGAATGAAAAGAGCCTTTTCTGATTAGCTACTGATGACCAATGGTGTTCTGCAGGGGTTAGTGTTGGGCCCACTTCTTTTTATTTTATATGCCAATGATTTGGATGATGAAGTTGATGGCCCTATGGCCAAGTTTGAAGATGACATGAAGATAGGTGGAGGGGCAGGTAGCATTGAGGAAGTAGGGAGGCTATAGTAAGAAGTAAACAAGTTAGGAGAATGAGCAAAGAAGTGGAAAATGAAATACAGTGTTGGCAATTCCATAGTCATGCACTTTGGTAAAAGGCACAAAAGTGTAGACTATTTTCTAAATGGGCAGAAATTTCTAAAATCTGAAGTGCAAAGGGTCTTGGGATTCCTTGTACAGGATTCCCTAAAGGTTAACTTGCAGGTTGAGACAATGGAGAGGAAGAAAAACGCAATTTTAGCATTCATTTCAGAAGGACTAGAATATGAAAGCAAGGGTGCAATGTTTGGTCTTTATAGCGCACTGGTGAGTACTGTGAGCAGTTTTGGGCACCTTATCTAAAAATAGGTATGTTGACATTGGAGAGGGTTCAAAGCGGGTTCATGCAAATGATTCAGTGATTGAAAGGGTTTGTTGGCTCCAAGCCTGCACTTGCTGGAATTTAGAAGAATGGGGGGAGGGAGGATCTCACTGAAACCTATCAAATGTTGAAAGGCCTAGATACAGTGGATTGTGGTGGATTTTTGAGGAGCAGAGGGCACAACCTCAGAATAGAGGGACGTGCATTTGGAACAGATATGAGGAAGAATTTCTTTAATCAGAGGGGGGTGAATCTGTGGAATTCATTGCCATAGGCGGCTGTGGAGGCCAAGTCATTGGGAGTATTTAAGGTGGAGACTGACAGGTTCTTGATCAATCAGGGTGTGAAAGGTTAAGAGGAGAAGGCAGAGAGGGGCACGTATCAGCCATGAACAAATGGCTGAGCAGGCTCAATGGCCTAATTCTCCTATGTTTTACGGTCACATGGTTAAGGTACAACCTGTCCCTCTTGTATAGGTCACCCCAGGCCCAAAAGGGGTTCCAGTGATCCAGAAATCTGAAACACTGCCCCTATCTGACTTTCTATTCCTGGCCTATCACGTGGCACCAGGAGCAATCCACAGATTACTACTTCTGAGATCTTGCTTTTCAGTTCTTTCCTAACTTACTATATTCAATGTGCAAGACCTCCAAGACTTCTTCCTCCTTTCCATCTATGGGACTTGATAATTGTTAGGTAAAAGGCTGAAAGACTACATTAATTAGCAGAGCGGTACAGCTAATCAAGAATATTCAACACTGATTTCTTAAGGAAAGTCTGTGATTAATGAGCTTTAATTTTTTGAGGTGTTAACAAGGAGGCTGATGAGGGTAGAACCATTGATGTGGTCTATTGGGATTTTAGCAGGATACTTGACCAAGTCTCAGATGGTACAGTAATACACAGTCCAACTACTCAAGAAGGCTCAGATCTTCAATAGATCTTTCATTTCTTTATGTGTTCCAGGTGCTCTGAACATTTGACACCTTGCCTTTTACCTTTGGCCTTGTCTAATAATGCCAGTAAGGGTAACCCTCCTCTGCCACAGGTCCACAAAAGAGGCAGAGAGCACCAGGAAGGGTCAGTGAGGTCATGCTGGTGCTCTATTCCTTCACTACTGCTCACTCTACACCTTCTTTGTAACCTTTAAAGAGCTGTCTAAAAAGGATCACTTTTGAAAACTGCAGCTCTAGATCATCTGCCTGTATATCCGACATCTCTATTCAAAAGGCAGTCACAGCAGTAAATTGCCGGGATTAACATGGAATCGCCAGGGATTTAATAGGCTCTGGAAACTTACTGTTTATTTTTCTTCTCTCTCCTTGGCTGTTCACTGCACTGGGTCTGGGACTGGTCTTTGGATGATTGGTAATACCACTGTAACACAGGTATTATACAGATGTCCCTGTATATCTACTGGTTCTCGCATGGAGTACAGAATCCAAATCCCACTGCAGTCTGATTCTTTGACACAACACTAGGTGCATGGAAATTCAGTGATTGACAACCTCTGGTAGCAAGACTCATTCAAAAAATCGCCATCTCATATAGTATCTGCCGCATATGCATCAAGATAGATAGTCCTGGAGTCTTGATCTCTATCTCTATGGCATTCCTCTATTCCTCAGGGCATTATCTGTCATTCCCCATTATAAAGAACTTAAAGCTCACATATCTTTGCTCTTGCCAGTGCAGACAAAACTTATCTCTGTGTTTGCCACCCACCCATTGAACAGGGAGCAGGTTATTGGCTGCCCTGCTTAATGCTTAATAGATGTTCTTCTCTATTGTCTTGTGGAAGTTCCTGCTACCCTCTATTAAGTACAACAATTCTTCCTGTGATTTGTACCTTGTGAAAAAAAGCAAAGAATCATACTGCTGTTAGCTGCATGACTAAATCCTCCTCAATCATACAAACCGTGCATACACGTGAAGGATGTCCTGCATTTGACAGTGAATGGAGTCTATCCTTGTACCTTTAGCTCCGGCATATTTACTATGAGTTGAATTGGAAGTGTGACATCTGGCTCCTTGGTGTAATCCATTGGCACTATGTGAGGAGCCATCTCATGGTATCTGCCATGCAACCTGCAGAGAAATGAAAGACAATCTCTGAGCACCTTGATAACATATGCATTCATTTGCAACTTGGTGTGTCTTTAAGCATTAGCCAGTCCATCTGTTGCTTGATTAATAATTAAGTCACTGATCATTGATGTTGGGACATTTGGCAACTACATCAATGTTTTCTTTCTCATATGACTCAGTCTGAGAAATGCTACAAGCAAGGAAAAAAAGTAAATCATTGGGTTTTCAAGAGTGTCTTAATAACTTTCACTACAGTTTTACTCAGGTCCAAGTGTCAAAAATTAAACATCCTTTTCTTGTTTGCTTGTCAGTATGATTTAACTGTCTGGTGCAAAGCAGTTTGACCCATTTTCAATCGACTCACATTTTTTCCATTAGATTTGAGAGAATATTAAATAATTGGCATGCTAACATATTAATTAATTAAGATATTTAAGAGATAAGGACAGCACAGTAGCATAGCTATGAATACAATGATTTATGGCACCCGCAGTAAGATTGGGGTTCAATCCCACTGCTGTCTGTTTTTCCCATGACCGTGTGGGTTTCCTCTGGCTTCTCTGGTTTCCTTCCACATACTTTTAGGGTTGGTGAGTTGCGAGCATGCTATGATGGTGCTGGAAGCAAGGCTACACTTGCAGGATACCCAGCACAACTTTCACTGATTGAACACAAATGAGAGATTTCACTATATGCTTTGATGTATGTGCGACAAATAAAGCTAATCTTTCGTTCTTTATACAAGGCTAAATACTGGAAGCATAGTTTTAGAGGTGCATCTCATCATCTGGGCTCTGCCCTAAGGTCACACCAGGATGACAGTGACGATACATTTTCTCATCAACTGCCCTGCTCTTCTTACTCCTTCAGACATATTGAAATATAATATCAAGCTATAGATGTGGTTAGCTCAGACCTAAAGAACTAAGCACTGTTCTGGTCCTCACATTAAGAGAATAAAGGCAATAAAGAAGCTGAAATGGCTGGAGATTTGGTCGTCGGATCACAACGCTGCACTGAACAAACCTAGATCTGAATGCAGGCCATCACTAGCCAGATGGAGACCTGGACCTATATAAACCAAAAGACACTGTTAGACCTGAACCCAGACTTTCCATTGAAGAGTCTAGGTTCAAGACTCACGTATCACTGAATGGTTTGCATCTAGACTAAAGCCCATCCTTGGAGGGATAAAGAACTAGGCCCATATCGTCTATAAGGTAGTTCAAAGTTCAAAGTAAATTTATTATCAAAGTACATATATGTCACCATATGCAACCATGAAATTCATTTACTTGTGGCAATCACAGTAAATACAAGATACACAATAGAAACAATGAAAGACCGCACCTAACAGGACGGACAACCAATGTGAAAAAAAGCTCTGCAAATACAAAAAAAGAGCAGACAAAAAACAAATAAGAATGATCATAAATAATCTCACAGCCTCTACAATGGACTCACTTTCAAGGACTCCTCATCACCTGATCTTGATATTTATTGCTTATTTACAGTATTTGTTGTTATTTCATTTTTTCTTTTGTATTTGCAGAGTTAGTTGTTGTTTGCACATTGGTTTTTTGTCTGCCCTGTTGGGTGCCATTTTCATTATGGTTCTTGGATTTACTAGGTATGCCCGCAAGAAAACAAATCTCAGAGTTGTATATGGTTCAAAGTTTAACGTACTGCAAGATTTATTATTAGAGGACATATAAGTCACTGCATACAACTCTGAGATTCTTTATTCCTGCGGTCATACTCAGCAAATCTATAGAATAGTACTTGTAACTCTCTCATGGGGCTCATATACAAACTTGGGTTGTTAGCTAACTCTGCTAACAGCCAATGACTCAACGGTGAGGCCACCTTTCGTTCGTGATATAAGTCTATGGTCGGTATTATTTGGGGTTCCATCAAACAGGGAAGTTGGGATGTTCTGGTTAAGGAACATTAATTGTAGTGAATGTTGTGTAAATACTGCCCCATGCACAATTATCGGTCGCCATGAAATGACAGATCACACACTGGCATAAAATTGCAAAGTAAGTGTATTTACCATATTTTCGACTTTAACAAATAGTTACAGTAAAAGAAAGGAAAAATTAAAGGGCCCATTACAGTTAAACCAGTCCAATGTGTACATAAACCTTGGCTCATTTCTGGCATAGTTGGGAGTATCTCGTTACCCACGTGCTGAACCCACATTCTGTGTGAAGGCACCCATCATATTCCAAACTTCCCTTGAAGAGCATCTTGAACAAACTGGCTCTCTCAAGAATATTGGTATGTCCTCCTGTCCTTCAGAAATCTGATCCCACCCAGCTCTACCAAATCTTCCAATAGGCAGAAAGTTACACAATCCTGAGTCAGACAATGTGGCTCCTCACCTTTAGCCAAAGCCAAAACACTCTTACCAGCAGAACACACTGCTTTTGAGAAAACTGCTGAAATAAAAATACCTCACAGATTAGTAGTAGAAATCTTAACCCAGGGTATTACAATACTATAACGGGATCAGTGAAAGATCAAGTAGAGCACAGAAGGCAACAAACTGTAAAAATGCAAATCCAAATAAATAGTAATAAGTAACAAGAGCATGAAATAACAGATAAAAAGTCCTTAAAGTAAGATCATTGGTTGAGAGAACATCTCAATAGATGGATGTAGTTACCGCCTTTTGTTGAAGAGCTTGATGGCTGACATATATGTACTTTGATAATAAATTGACTTTGGACTTTGAACATGAACTTTACTTGTGGGCGTTCCCAATAAATACAAGACACACAATAGAATCAATGAAAGACCACCCTAACAAAAGGCAACAAATTATACAAATACAAAAAGATAAAAAGAAATCATAAATAAACAAATAAATAAATATAAAGCTAATGAGATGAACGAGTTCCTGAAAATGAGTCCATAGGTTGTGGGAATAGTTCAGTGATGGGACGAGTGAAGTTATCCCCTCTGGTTCAAGAGCCTGATGACTGAGGGGTAATAACTATTCCTGAACTGCTGCTGTGATTCCTGAGGCCTTTGTACCTGCTTCCTGAAAAGAGAACATGGCCTGGATGGTGGGTGTCCTTGTTAATGGATGCTGCTTTCCTGTGACTGCACTCTGTGTAGATAGGCTTAATGGTGGGGAGGGCTTTACCATGATGGACTGGGCTGTATGCACTATTGTTTGTAGGCTCTTTTGTTCAAGGGCATTGGTGTTTCCAAACCAGGCCATGATGCAACCAGTCATTATACTCTCCACTAGACATCTATAGAACTTCGTCAAAGTTGTAGGTGACATGCTGACTTTTCACAAATTTCTAAGAAAGTAGAGGCACTGCCATACTTTCTTCATAATGGCACTTATGTGCTAGAGCCAGAACAGATCCTCTGAAACGATAACAATTCAGAATTTAAAATTGCTGACCCGCTCCACTTCTGAATACCCTGATGGGGACTGGCTCATGGACCTCTCTCCTCCTGCTGAAATCGATCATCATCTCCTTGATCTTGTGACATTGAGAGAAAGGTTGTTGTTGTGGCACCACTCAGAGAGATTTTCAATCTCCCTCCTATATGCTCATTCATCAGCACCTTTCATTCGGCCAGTGACTGTGGTGTTGTCAGCAAATGTAAATACGGTGTTGGATCTGTTCTCACAGTCATAAGGATAAAATGAGTAAAGCAGGAGGCTAAGCACACAGCCTTGTGGTGCACCTGTGCTGATGGAGATCGTAGAGGAGATGTTGTTACCAGTCTGTACTGACTGAGGTCTGCAAGTGAGGAAATCAAGGATCCAATTGCACAAGGAGGTATTAAAGACGAGAACTTATTGATTAGTTTTGAAGGGATGTTAGTATTGAATGCCAAGCTGCAGTCAACAAAGAAAATCCTGAAGTATACCTCTTTGTTGTCCAGATGTTCCAGGATTGAGTGAACATCCACTGGTTGACCTGTTGTGATGGTAGGCAAACTTGAGTGGATCCAAGTCACTTCTCGGGTAAGAATTGATATGTTTCATCACTAACCTCTCAAAGTACTTCATCACAATCGATGTAAGTGCTACTAGATGATGATCATTGAGGCAGGTCACTACATTCTTCTTAGGCACTGGTATAATTGAAACCTGTTTGAAGCAAGTGGGTATCTCCGACTGCTGAAATGAGAGGTTAAAGATGTCAGTGAACACTCCAGCCAGTTGATCAGCACAGGTCTTTAGTATTCTGCCAGGTACACACCTGGCAATGCTTTCCATCGGTTCACCCTCCCAAAGGATGCTCTCACGTCAACCTAGGAAACTGAAATCACCAAGTCATCAGGGGCTGTGGGAATTCATGAAGGTGCCACCGTGTTTTGATGGTCAAAGTGAGCATAAAAGGCATTGACAAGAGGAAATCTGCAGATGTCAGAAATCAAAGTAATACACACAAAATGCTGGAGGAACTCAGCAGACCAGGCAGCATCTATGGAAAAGAGTTAACAGTTGACGTTCCGGCCCAAGACCTTTCATCAGGACATTGAGCTGGTCTGGGAGCAAAGCTTTGCTGTCACCTATGTTGCTTGGTTTCACTTTGTAAGCAGTGATAGTATTCAAGCCCTTCCTCAGCTGTCGAGCATCCTTCAAGTCAAGTCAAGTCACTTTTATTGTCATTTTGACCATGTTACGAACCCCGTAACTGGGTCACTTACCAGCAAAGATAGAAAGGTCTTTTGAAGACCGATGGTACTATTTTTAACAGTATTTATTAGTAAAATACACAAAAATAATATCAATGCAAACATACAGATAATATAGGTCGTCAATACTAAATCTAAAAGTGCAGGTATAATAATAATCAATAAGGAATAGCTCTATCGTTGTCTAGGGGATAAATGTATTGTCCGATGGAAATGTAAAAGTCACTCAGTTCATGCAGGCTGCAGCCTTTGGTTGGAGAGGGAGAGAGATTTTTAGAAACTTGCCAGCTTTCCTTTTATGATTTCGATCCGTCAGAGTCTCGTTGGTGTGGCCGTTCACTTGTGGCCTCTCCTTTAGCTAAAGCTGTTCTTCCGTGGTGAGGCCACCAATCTCAGGCAAGGGAAGGACGCACACTAGCCCCCCACCGGCTGTCGCTATTAAACGCTGTCACGGGATTTCTAGCATTTCTCCTGGTGCGTCTCCTGGAGGGTCTGGTTGTTCCCCAGACCCTCTTTTATCCTTACTCACAGGGTCTCAGATGTCAATCAGGTTGGGATGATGCAATCCCTCAACCAGCCCACTCTGGTCATCCCCTGAGGGCTTCAATGAATAGTACAGTACTCAATACACAATTCCGTCTCCAAGAGACAATAGCCGTTATCAGGGATTTTTTGTTTCGCTGAGGCCAGGACACATTCCAAACCTTGAGGATTCTGCGTGTCTCTCTCTCATTTCCTGGGTCCCAGATCTGAATTAATAGCGATCTCGTGATTCTCAAAAAGGAGGGGGCGACTTTGTACCCTTCGGCCCCTCAGAGTTGTGGCACATTCATAACACCCCCTTCCTTCAAAGATTTTTACCATTGGTAAAAATGAATTAATACAGAGTCTTACAGGATTTTAGAATCTAACACAGTACAAAAGAGATTTTTTTCCACTACAGAGTAATACCGTTATACATTCAATTCAGCATCTAAACAGTTAGCGATTACATTGTCACTTCCTTTAATATCTTAACATCTTGTACCTTAATAAATTCTTGTGGCATCAGACTCCAATTTAATAACCACCTATTTTTATTCCTTTCCTTCAGCAGACAAAAACTAAAGAGTTGTGATCTTAGCTTACGTGTATATTACAAAAGTTCATGCAAATACTAATCTTTATTTTACTTTCAAACTTAACAGTCAATCTTCCATGGGGGTTGTCTTTATTATTCACATGCTTTGTCAAAATTCCTTAAAACTGGATCCTGTTATTTAAAATGGCATCCCGTCAACCCTCGCCCCTTTTCCAGTTAACTCCCACGTGGTTAACGTATACTAGTGTGGAATAGGCTTTTGCATGCTCCTTTCATAGGAGTTATTTTATCAACAATGTGTTCCAAACTTAGACCATTTTCCAAATTTCCACACAATTCTTTAATTTTAAGCAAGTTATTGGTTTTATTTTCAGGACCCTTCATGCTATTAGTTTTCAGTTTAAACTCTTGGTCCAAACATCATTTCAAATTCTGCCTTTTCACAGCACTCTCTTGAATAACAATAGCGTGTGGGGCACCTTTACATTCCAAATCAACCTGTAATTGATTCGCAGGCACCGTGTTACCAAGCCATTGTCTCTGTAGCCTGGTGGCTGCTTCTGACATCAATCCAGACTTTAAATTTTCTTCATTCAATTTAGGAGCTACACTTTTCCCTTTTCCTTCAATAATAATATTCACCTCACCACCTTTTATCTCCTCACTAACTTTTAACACACCTTCGAGCACAAACAACTGGGAATTCTCACTTCCCACTATTACCAAGGTTAACCCTTTCTTCACTGAACCAAGTCCATCTGACCAACAAGGACTGCATTCCTTTTCAAATGAATCAAATACCTCAGACTTTTTCTGAGCTCCATTACTAGGTTCAGTACCACGTGCATCCACATCTTGAACACACTCAAACGGGACATCTGCCTCTTCCAGGCTTTCAATACCCGTACCTTTTTCAAATTCTAAATTCCCCTGATCCTCCCAGCTACTCTCTGGGCAACTCCCTTCCGGAGTAAACTCAACCCTGCGGGCTGAAACAACCTCATCTGCCAAACCAGCAGACTTCTTCAAGGTAATGGCATCCTTTTCATCTAGGACTGCCCTCATTTCAGTGTCAGGAACACCTTTAGAATTTTCAACTTCTTCAAACAGTTCTGCCAAACCAGACAGATCATCCATGTCCAACCCTGGACCTTTTAACAGCCTTATCTGTTTTTCATCTTTACTTCGTGCCTCTATAAATTTCCTCCTGGCTAAGGGCAGGTCTACCTCCTCTCCCTTACTCTCTTTCACTTTCCTATTCTCCATTTTACCACCCTCTAAACCCTCTTGGTACAGCGTCGGTAAAAACATCTCAGCCAAATCGATACTGGCCTGATTTAAACTGGTCTCATCCTCAGCTGCCTTTCTCAACATGCTGCAAGTGGTCGCACATGTGGGATAGATCTTGGAATCTAGGGGCGGGACCTCAACACTTACAGGCTGGCTCGGCAGCTCCATGGCCGACCAAACGTCACCACCAGCTAAATCGTTACCCAGAAGGATGTCTACATCAGTTCTCGGGAATTCTGATCGCACCCCTATTTCAACTGGTCCAGATACCAGCTCACAATTTATAATGATCCTGTGCAAGGGCACCACTTCAGTCCCTTTTCCTATGCCCCTCAAAGCTACCTCTCCAGTCTTGCGACCAAAACCTAGTACCGTTCTGCTAATCAATGACAGCTCAGCTCCCGTGTCTCTCCAGATCCACACTGGAACTGGTATTTCTCCCTCTCTCATAGACACGGTTCCTTCTGAAATACATTTCACAGACCCTTCTCATACTCTGTCTACCTGGGGCTCTCTCGTCGATTTACTGATCACCACAGCACACCCTGTAGGGACTGCTGCTTTCCATTTTCCTGTCTCCTTCCTCGGAGCAAGGCACTTAGATGCAATATGACCCACCTTTCCACAATTAAAACCGGTCAAGCCAGGACCTCTCCTGCCATCTTGCCTTTCCTCCTCCTTAATTTTACCACTAGCTCCTGGCGGGATCTCTGCCTCAGCTGGCGGGCTTTCTCTACCCTTCCCACAGTCTCTCTGGTAACTTTTATTTGAGGAAAACTTTGTCTTGTGGTTAGGGCATATTCATCTGCGAACCTAGCAAATTCGGAGATGGACTTATTCCACTTCTCATTCAAATACATCCGGACATCATCCAAAACACAACCTTTAAATTCCTCAATCAGAATTAACTCCCTGAGATGCCAAAAATCTTCTTCCACCATTTTCTGCTGCACACCAACGATCCAAGAGCACACCCTTTTCATAGGCAAACTCTGCATATGTCTGATTCCACCCTTTCTTTAAATTTCTGAACTTTTGTCTATAGGCCTCCGGTACCAATTCGTAGGTCCGAAGAATGGCCTCCTTTACTTTCTCTTAATTCTCAGACTCCTCCTCCATGGACAACGCCGCATATGCCCGTTGTGCCTTCCCTTTTAACACACTTTGTAACAACGCCACCCACTGCTCTTTGGGCCACTTCTGACTCACTGCCACCTTTTCAAAATGCAAGAAATAACTATCAACATCCGTCTCCTCAAACGGAGGTACTAACCTAAACTCCCGACTAACATTAAACCGCTCCTCTCGGTCTGACCCTTGAGCTCTTCACTCTTGCCTTAACTTCTCCATATCAAAGTCATGTTGCCTCTGTTTCTATTTTTCAGCTGCTTCCAGCTGTTTTAACTGAATTTCATGCTCTCTTTGTTTCTCAGCTCTTTCCTGCTCTTTTTCCTTTACGGCTCTTTCTTTCTCTTTCTTGGCTTTTTCCTTTTCAGCTGCTTCCAGCTGCTTTAACTTAATTGAGCCTACCACCCTGGCAAGGGAGGACGCACACGAGCCCCCCACCGGCTGTCACTATTAAACGCTGTCACGGGATCTCTAGCATTTCTCCTGGTGCGTCTAAAGGGGTTGTTCCCCTGACCCTCTTTTATCCTTACTCACGAGGTCTCAGATGTCAATCAGGTTGGGATGATGAAATCCCTCAACCAGCCCACTCTGGTCGTCCCCTGAGGGCTTCAATGAATAGTACAGTACTCAATACACAATTCCGTCTCCAAGAGACAATAGCCATTATCAGGGGTTTTTTGTTTCGCTGAGGCCAGGACACATTCCAAACCTTGAGGATTCTGTGTGTCTCTCTCTCATTTCCTGGGTCCCAGACCCGAATTAATAGCGATCTTGTGATTCTCAAAAAGGAGGGGGCGACTTTGTACCCTTCGGCCCCTCAGAGTTGTTGCGCATTCGTAATAACCATAACTGCTGGTACAGTGCATAGTAAACATGAGACAGTGATTCAAGTTTGGTCCGGATTGCTACTTGACACGTGAGATGGCTTTTTGGAAATTGTACTTGATTTTCTTGTATGTAACATGGTCGCCAGAGCTGAATGTCACTAATTTGGGCCTTAGCAAGTTGCAGATCTCATGATTCATCCGGGGCTTCTGGTTTGGGAAGACTTTGAATGATTTTGTGGGGACACACTTGTCCATAACAGTTTTTCTAAGGTCCATGACAATGGTGGTGTATTCATTCAGATTCTGCGATGAGTTTTTGAACAGCCCAGTCTACCAACCCATAGCAATCCCGTAGCCAGTCCTCAATCTCCAAAAGCCACCTCTTTGTTGTCCTTATCTCTGGAACCTTTCTCTTTAGCCTCTGGCTGTAAGCAGGTAGGAGGAGGACAGCTAAGTGATCAGATTTCCCAGAATGTAGTCTAGGCATGGAACAATAAGCATTTCTAATCATAGTGTAACAGTGGTTGAGTTTGTTGGGACCCCTCGTGCTACAGGTCTTATGTTGATGATAATTGTACAGAGTTTTCTTCAAACAAGCCTGATTGAATCCAAACTATAATTTTAAAGGAGTCGGGCTAGGCTGTTTCTTGTTTGCTAATCACAGCATTCAATACATCAAGTGCTTTTATCATTTGCCTTTGGAGATAGATAAACTGAGATCAGGATCATAGTGGAGAACTCTCTTGGTAAGTAGACCAGTTGGCACTTAATCATCAGATATTCCAAGTTGGGGGAACAAGAGTGCAACAAGACCATTGCATCCAAGCACCACAAAGAGTTTATCACAAAAGACAGACCCCAACTATTTGCCTTCTCTGAATCAGCAGCCTGGTCCTTCCGATGTATTGAGCCCTTAGGTCCTCAATCTTGTTTTCTAGCATTTACTAGCTACATTTACTAACAAGATGCTAGTTAGAGGGTGTTTCATTCCTCAACAATTCACCCTCCTCCTCCCTCTCTTCTGGCCAAGGCAATGTATCTTCATCCGCTTAAAGGTACCATAGCTGCATGCTTGAGAGTTGAATCAGTCGAGTTCTTCAGAACATCACTAATTCATTAAGACAGTTCAAAATTATATTGCATAAGGGGAAATTACAGATTGCAAATTGTAGTGAGAGTAATTCAGAAGTATATTTAGAAGATTTGTAAGCAGCCTGCAATGTATCATCATGGTTTACTAATGCCATCTTGGAGTTAGTGATTCAGGCATATATCTTACACTAGACAATCACACACATGGACCTGTATCCACAACTGGACAGTTTTGGACTTGGACTTGAACTCTTGGAGATTGGGCTGTCTGTCCATCACTGGACAAGTGTGAACCTGGACCAAAATTCCCTACTGGATAATCAGAGAGCTAGACACAAATCCAACACTGGGCACTCATAGACTTGGACTCAAATTTTCCACAAACAGCTGCAGACCTGGCTACGTCCACTAATTGAGAGATGCGGAACCAGACACATATCTAAAGCTAGATGGTCAGAGGCACTGAACCGTTTACTCCGTGGGATGTCAGTGACATACTGCAGAGCCACATTCACCTCCAGGCATTCAGAGACCTGAATTGTTATGTGCCATGGTATACTGGACAGTCAGTCTTGTTGCCATATACAACACTCGAATTTTGAAGACCTATGTACATACATATGTACATTGACTAGATGTAGACTTGGACTTATATCCTCTGCATCAGTCATCAGTTAGAGGCATGCAGTCATGCTCATTATTATTTTTTCTCTCCCATTCTGTAGGGAACCCACATGAACTGTAACTCATCTTTTCCATTTAACATATCCACAGAAACTTTTATAGCTTGTCTATTTGTTTATTGGTTGATAAGTATTATATTCTACATTTGCTTTCCCTTTCAATGTTGTGCCCTCCTCTGGTGAAATGTTTCCAATCCTCAAGCTTACTGCCTTTCTGGGAACGATATTATTAATTTGATCTGGGATAGCTTGGTTCCTTATCTCCGCAATACAGCATTTCAGAAAAGTTTTCTTAAGTACTCAATGAAGTTATACCACATAGTTATAGATCATTTGTTTTATCTAGTATGTATTTACATTAAAGTCCCTAATGATTATTTTATTACCCTTGTTACATACACTGTCAATTTCCTGTTGTGCACAATGTTGTATCTGAAACCTGCCATTTGGGATTTACAGATAACTCCCATCAGTAACATTTTGTCCCTTGTTGTTTCTTAGCTACACTAACCTGATTCTTCTTGATATTCTGAGCACCTTCCTCTCTCTGCTATCTTAAACACATTCTTTACTATTGAGAATATCCAACCCCTTTTCCACTTTGCATTACTCTTCTGGAAGTTATGTATATGATAATATTTAGCCTACCCTGTGTCATTTTGGAGTCACTTAAAAGGTTTTTTGATGGCACTCATGTGTTTCTATTGGTGCCATTAATTCACCTATCTTGTTACAAATTTTGCCTGCGTGCAATTAAAGATCTTTCAATGTTCCCAATTCCAGTAATATTTTTACATTTACTGTATGCTGTATTCTTTCTCCCTTCATGTCAAACTTTGGCTGTACTTCCCTTTATTGCTTTGATTTTTTTCTTAAGCTCTTTAAGTTTCCCCAGACCAGAACCCAAACACTCCTTCTTCCTCATTCTCAACCCCTCCCCTCCAGCTTTTTATACTGGCTTTGTTCTCTCTATCTTTCAGTCAAGGTGAAGGGTCTTGACTCAAAACACTAACTATCTATTTCCCTCCATTAATCCTGTTTGGCTATTTGAGTTCTTCCAGCAGATGATGTGTTGCCCTAGATTCCAGCACCTACAGTCTCTTGTACCTCTCTCAACAAGCTACGAAGTTTTATCTATAGTCTTAGTTAGATATTAGTCCTGATCAGGTATGTGAAGCTTGTCTCAACAGGATAGCTTCATCTTTCCCCAGTGCTGGTGCCATTAACTAATAAATCAAAAATACATTTCTCCCACTCAGATCTTTGAGCCATTAATTCAACACTTTCTCAATTTGCAAGTGCTCTTGAAGTAGTCCATAGATTATTACCTTTGTAGCTCTGATTTTTTATTTGAATTCTTTTTGTTAGTATTTTTTTTTCAGTAGAACTTTTCCTTGTCTTGTTCTGACAAAGATCACATTGGGAATTTCTCCTCTCACTCCAAATTTCTTTTCTGCCCTTAGTTGTGTTTATGCCTAAAACCAAAGAGATAATACAAAATTGGGATTCATGGTTTCACCCACAGAGAACAATATTACTCACTCATAAACTATCCTCTATTACCATGACTTTCCTTACCTACGCTCGTTTTGAGGGAGAAAATGATGTGGCAGCGAGGAAGCCCATCCCACCTACAAATGACCAGGTGCTGTGTCTCACTGTGGCCAATGTGAGAAGAACCCTGTGCAGGGTCAACCCACGGAAGGCTGGTGGACCAGACAACATTCCTGGTAGAGTACTTAGAGGATGTGCAGACCAGCTACCAGATGTTCTCACTGACATCTTCAACACCTCCCTGAGCAGCGCTACCGTTCTATCGTGCTTCAAGGCCACCACCATCATCCCTGTGCTGAAGAAGTCTTCAGTGTCCTGCCTAAATGACTACCATCCCCTTGCACTCACATCCATCATCATGAAGTGTTTTGAGAGGCTCGTCATGAGGTACATCAAGACCCTGCTGCCCCCCTCACTGGACCCCCTGCAGTTTGCGTACCGACCCAACAGCTCAACAGGCGACACCATTGCCACCACCCTCCACCTGGCCCTAACCCACCTGGACAAAAAAGACATGTACTCCTGATGAAGGGTTTCAGCCCGAAACGTCGTCACTACCTCCTCCCATAGATGCTGTCTGGCCTGCCGAGTTCTGCCAGCATTTTGTGTTTTTATTTACGTTCAAATGCTGTTCATAGACTTCAGTTCAACATTCAACACAATCATCCCTCAGAAACTGATTGGAAAGCTGAGCCTACTGGGCCTGAACTCCTCCCTCTGCAACTGGATTCTAGACTTCCTGACTGGGAGACCTCAGTCAGTCTGGATCGGAGGCAGCATCTCCAACACCATCACACTGACCATGGGGGCCCCCCAGGGCTGTGTGCTCACTCCACTGCTGTTCACTCTGCTGACCCACAACTGTGCTGCAACACACAGCTTAAACCACATCATCAAGTTTGTCAATGACTCTACCGTGGTGGGTCTCATCAGCAAGAATGATGAGCCAGCTTACAGAGAGGACGTGCAGCGGCTAACGAACTGGTGCAGAGCCAACAACCTGTCTCTAAACTGAACAAAACAAAAGAGATGGTTATTGACTTCAGGAGGGCATGGAGCGACCACTCCCCGCTGAACATCAACGGCTCCTCGGTAGAGATCATTAAGAGCACCAAATTTCTTGGTGTTCACCTGGTGGAGAGTCTCACCTGGTCCCTCAACATCAGCTGCATAGCAAAAGAAGCCCAGCAGCGTCTCTACTTTCTGTGAAGTCTGAGGAAAGTCCATCTCCCAACCCCCATCCTCATCACTTTCTACAGGGGTTGTATTGAGAGCATCCTGAGCAGCTGCATCACTGCCTGTTTCAGAAATTGCACCATCCTGGATCGCAAGACCCTGCAGCGTATAGTGCGGTCAGCTGAGAAGATCATCGGGGTCCCTCTTCCCGCCAATATGGAAATTTATACTACACACTGCATCTGCAAAGCAACGGCATTATGAAGGACCCCACGCACCCCTCATACAAACTTTTCTCCCTCCTGCCATCTGGGAAAAGGCACCAAAGCATTCAGACTCTCACAACCAGACTAAGTAACAGTTTTTTCCCCCAAGATATCAGACTCCTCAATACCCAGAGCCTGGACTGACACCAACTTGCTGCGCTATTGTCCTGTTTATTATTTATTGTAATGCCTGCACTGTTTTGTGCACTTTATGCAGTCTGTAGTCTAGTGTTTTTTTTTTTCTGTGTTGTTTTTTTACATAGTTCAGTCTAGTTTTTGCAATGTTTCTTGTAACACCATGGTATGGAAAAACGTTGCCTCGTTTTTACCGCGTACTATATCAGCAGTTATGGTCGAAATGACAATAAAAAGTGACTTGACTTGACTTGACACTGTGAAAGTGAATGTAGCAGTATTAGGGGATAGGTTATGAACAGTATGAATGGTCCTCTATATCATAGTACTGTGGTCAGTTTGTTCATCTATTCGCAGACACTGTTTTAATCCATACAAGGTACAAGATCTTCACATCTGATGGACATATAAAATACCTGAGGCCTCTGCAATGATATCTGTGGATTCCCATACCTGTCCCACCAAGTGCTAGTTGACTGATGAGTTCTTTAGAACATAGCCTAAGGAGTGTGACTGCCTCGTCAACAAAGTCTCTGCTCCTCTGATTCATTGCAGTGTGTGAAACTCTGACTAGATCATTATTGCTGTACTAGATTCCACCAACTGCAGACACCTTCTCCCGATGGATTCCAATAGTTACCATCAACTCCCATACATTAAAACGGCAACATATCAATCACCCTGCAACACAGGTCTTAAAATATCTATGTAATGTAATCATTATTACATGCACTACACTCTTTCTGTAGCTGCTACACAATACTCTGTATTGTGATTTTTCTACTTTGATGTACTGATGTATGATGTGATCTGCCTGCATACAAAAAGTTTTTCACTGTATCTCGGTATGTGTGCCAACAATAATAAACTAAATCAAATTACGAGCATTCAAATCAGTCACTGTCACCCAAGACCTTTAGTGGTAAAAGTCCACAACAGACAGACCTTTTGTGCTAAAATCTCACAGTGCTTTTGGCTGTATTTACTTTCCAAGGTAACATCAAATAACCAGTTCTAGCTAACCTAAAAAACTAAAAACTACTTTATATCACTGTAATTACAAGTTACTTTATATCACTGATTTGGACCTCTGTCTTCCACTAGACAGGTCAACCTGGATGAAATCAGACAGTCAGAGACACAGGACTATATCTCCACTGGACATTTGGAGGTCTGAACCAAAATCTCCCACAGAATCAGTTCCAAAACCAGAATTTACTGTTAATATTCTACAACTGCTGTACTTCTTCAGGAGAATGTGGTCCTACAGCTCCTTTTAGCTGAATTACAGAGACTATAAAACAAAGGCAGGATGGTATGTGACTTAGAGGATAATATATCAGTGGTGTTCTACTGGTACACTGGAAATGATCATAGCTGTGGAAGGTGCTGTTGGAGTAGTCTGAGTTGAACAACTTCAGGGCACACTGCAGCCACTGTTTGGCAGTGGTGAAGAGAAGAAATGTTTAGTTTCAGCTGTGTGTTTCCTTACAAGGTCCCGAGGTTCTTGGAACTACATTCATCCAGGCAGATGGAAAATATTCCATCACACTCTTGACTTGTGTCTTTTAGATCGTGGAAACTCTTTGGGGTTGTCAGGAGCTGAATTACTCACCACAAGGTACTCAGCCTTTGATTCCTCTTGTAGCTTCAATGCTTATGGAATAGTTCCATATGAATCTCAAAGGCAACCCTCAATAAATTAATGTAAGGGGAAATGACAGTGGGGTGCTTTTAAATGCCTAGGGTAGATGATGGGATTCTACCTTGTTGGAGATTGGCAATGGTTGGTCTATCATGACACGATTCTTATTTGCCACTTATCAGCCCATTACTAGTAGGTCTTGTTGCATGCAGGCATGGACTGCTTCATTTGCTGAAGAGTTTGGGAGTGAATTGAATACTGTAAAATATCAGAGAACCTTCCCACTTCTTTCCTTCTGAAGGAAGGAACATTATTGAAGCAGCTGAAGATGGCTGCATCTGAGATACATTCCTGAGGAACTCCTGCAGAGAGGTCCTGGGGATTGGTATCTAACAAACACAACCATCTTCCTTGGAGCAACATATAACTCAAAAGAACTCCAACCATCAAAGAGTTTACCCGTTGCTTTCATTGACTGCAGTATTTTGGGGGTTTCTTAATGCTATATTCAGTCACATGATGCTTTAATGTCAAGAACAATTACTTTTACTTCCCCTCTGGAATTCAGCCCTTGGATCATACTTGGACACAGTCTGCAATGAACACTAGATCTGAGTGGTCCCATCCAAACCCAAATTGAATTGGTCACTCGTCGCACCCTCAAAGATACCTTCCATCACTTTGCTGACAGCTTACAGCAGACCGGTTAACCTGTACATTTGGAAATCTGAACCCATATATACAACTAGACAGTCAAAAATCTGGAACATTCTCACCACTGGGCATTTAGAAACCTGAACTTATCTACATCCTGAGGTTTGAACTTTACATTATCATCACAGACTCAAGATTAGAACTTTGGAATCAGATTATCAAGACACTAATGCATTCCAAGCAACAATTATCAGGCGCTCTGCCATTCCCAATGACTTGTAGGCTATCAGTATATTGTTTGGATTTGCACATCCTTTAGTTTTCTTAACAGACTTTCAAGGATCAGCTTAAAGGCTCACCTGAAATTACCTCTGCCAGGACATTAGTGCCAGTGTTTACATAAAATGACAGCACAGTGATTATTTATTATACTTTGCAGAATGTGTTAGCTTCAGTGAGCAAACACTAAACTCCGTGACTGAATGGTAGCCAAACTTTCCAACCCATCCTATTAAGAGAGTGCAGCTGATACCAACAGTAATCAGCTTCACTATAAAGCAAGAGACACAGATATCAGCTCATGTACCCTGTAAAAATGTGATTGAATCATCCACTTGGTTTAACGAATGATGATTACTACACTAATCTCATTGCCAGGGCTGACTTTGCAGCAGTATAAAATGAGTAATTTAACTGTCTGGCCTGCTAAATAATCGAATTGCCACCGTGGAGCTGATTCATGGCTTTATATCTCTTATGATTAAAATAAATCCTCCATCAGCTTTCGCCAGACAAGACATTCTTTATGTTGTTTCGTGACACGAAGCATTTCAATAGTTAGTTGCGCCAAAGCAGTGTTAAAGATCGCATCCTGAAAGGCAAATCTCACAGAATGGAACTCAATTTACTCAATACTGACACATTTTTGATATATTTCTACATCTACTGTGCTCACCATCAGCTTCCCCAGGATTATATACAGTACTGAATTCTGAAATATAACTTGTTTTTCATATTCTGTCCTAGTATGGCTTGTTTCTTGCATGAGGGGAGATTAGGTAAATAGAATCTATACCCTCCTAAGTTTAGAAGAATGAGAGTGATCCCATTTAAAATTCTTACAGGTTTGAACAGGTAGGAATTGAGATTCTCAAAGCTGGGACAGCGAAAACCAGGGCTCAATGCATCAAAATAAGGAGTTGGCCATCCAGACTAGGATGTGAAAAAAATTCCTTCTGGTAAAGAGTAAGGAATCTTCGGAATTTAATTCTCAGGATGTTTTGCCGAGCACCAATGTTTCAGTTTGAGTTTCCAGTTGTTCATCACTTCATCACTTCATCCCACTCCACTCTCATTAACTGCCTGTGATCTCCTGCACTGTCCAGTGAAGCCCAATGTAAGCTTAAGGGACAATGCATCATCTTCGCTCTGTGTACTTTTCGGAAAATTTACTACTCGATTCAATAATTTATTAGCCAGTTCCACTTAAGTATGTATATCAATCTGTAATCCTAATTTAGTTCTCTTCATAGATATTGTCTGACCAGCTGGACATATTCCCCTTTTGTTTCAGTTCTCTGTAATTGCTCTGACCTGTATGTCGCACCTTTACATGCCACTTTGCTTTATCCTAATTAATCTATCGGTAATAAACAGTCTATTACTATAGCAACCCTGCCCTAGACCTGTTAGTGATAATTACATTCATCCCTCCCCCACCCTCTGCAAATTAAAACTAACCTGTTTTGAAAGGCCTTCAATGAGAAACTGTAATTAGAAATTAGTTATGCTGATGATCTCACCTTCGAAACTGTAACTGTAAGAACCTCCCCCTCTTTAGACTCTGTCTGTATATCTCACCACCACAGCATAATCAAAGACCCCCACCAACCCTGACGTTCTTCTTTTTCCCTTGTTCCACTGGGGAGTAAGATACAAAAGCCTGAAGGCACATAGTACTAGGCTCGAGGACAGCTTCTATTCCATTGTTAATCAGATTCTTGAACAGACTTCTTGTATAAGATGGACATGACCTCACAATCTACTTTGTTATGATCTTGCACTTTATTGTTTACCTGCTCTGCATTTTCTCAGTCACTTTTACACTTTGTATGACATTATTATTTACTTTGTTCTATTTCAATGCGTTTTGTGATTAATTGATCTGTATAAACAGTATTCAAGGCAAGCTTTTCATTATATATTCATACATGTGGTAATAAATCAATACTGATAATGCCTGAACCTCCAAGAGGATCACAACCTTGTTGTGGTTTTGAGGTTTGTGTGCCTCAATGACGTGGAGAGCTATGTTGGCTGGAGTCAGGACATTATGCTTTGGGTTTTGGTAGAGTCACCCATGCCAAACAGGTCAAAAGGTAGAAGCCAGACTCAGAGTGGTCCATCGGTCCTCCAGGTTCAGGGGTTCAGCTCAGGGGTAACCACCCTGACTGGTCAAACAAAGTTGTTATGGAAGAATTCTTTCACACCTGAGTGCGATGGTATTCCTGAGACTTGCATGACTGACAGTAGTGAAACCAAGAGGAAGCTACTGATACGATGAAGGAAGCTCTGAACACTGCCAGAGATGGAGGACCTTCATCACTGCCCTAAAGGCCAGTGGTGTAACGGGCAGTAAGATAATGCCTAATGAATACTTTGGTCTCCTGTGTATGCAATTTTTCATTTTTAGTAATTGATTACCTTGTTAATGTTTGTGGGATATGCTCTGGATTCCCTGTCTCACTGCTTGTGGTGCCTGGTGATTATGAATAGCATTATATGAATGCAATAGCCTGCTTCCTGGTGACTGGCCACTAAAAGTGCAGCAGTTAGTGCTGCTGTTGCACAGCTCCCAGTGACACAGGTTCAATCCTGACCTTGGGTGTTGTTTGTTTGGAGTTCGTGTGTTGCTTCTCTGTGTCTCCTTGGCTTCCCCAGGTGCTCAGGTTTACTACATCCCTAAAACCAATAGATAGGTTAATTAGTTTCTATAAATTTGCCCTTAGTGCATTTGAGTGGCAGGAGAACCAGGCGAACTGATGGACCTGTGAGAAAAATTAGATTACTGGGAAATCAGTAGGGGAAAGGGACTGATGGAAATATTCTGACAACTGGCAAAAAACTCAATTTATATTATGTTGTAAGAAACATTAAAATTATCAGCATTTTTGTGAATTCCATTCCCCAAGTGGCAATGACATCCATTTTGTTACACTGGCTCTATAAACTGAATAAGCAAGTGAGTAAGCTTTGGTCTTTGTGCATGGAACCTTCCCTATTGACAAAATTCAGCCTGAGGTTGGCTTTATTGCCAACGTTGGATGGGAATCTCTTGGGATCCAGAGATTATCAGTCTTATACCACAATCGCTGCTGGATGCTCCTTACTACATTGGTTACACAGCAGGTGAATTAAATTAGCATTATCCCTTGATGTATTAATTTGTTTCTGCTTCACTTGAAGCTGGTTTGATTGCAGGCGGGTCACTTTCAAAGGTTTCAAAAATTCAAAAATTCACTTTCAAAAATTTCTCCTCTTGCTGCCTCACTGTGGAGTCCACACGGCTCACGCCTATTAATCTAGGAAATTGAGAGGGAAGGTGGGCTTTCAGGTCAAGACTGAAAATTTATTCAAAGCCTTCAGCCTAACTCTACCCACCAGACAGATTCAATTACTAAATAATCAAATCCTTCCACACTGCTGAGCAGTGAAAACAAGAGATAACGTATATAATGACTCAAATATAAAAGGATAGTCTAGGGACTATTAAAACCTAATGCATCAAAACATCTCATTAATTACAATGTGCCTGAAATTAATGTACTCTTGGATTATTACAGGCCATATTTCTTATTTATTACATTATCAGGATTACTTAAGCCCTGCAGCTAAACAAATAACCAGCAAATTGGAAAAAAATTATGCTGTACACCACAGGATTGAAATGGCTCCCTGGAGGTGATAGAGCAGCTGGTAAAAGGTTTAATTACAGCTGAAATGCCATGGCAGGACATAAATTGATATCCCTTAAGCCAGCTGACTCAGCAAGGACTGGAATCCTCGTAAAGTTGTGATAAAGGGCAGCTTGGCAGAAATCTGTTGGCTCTGAGAAACATAACAATATCTTGTTCACTAATCTGAAACTCCTGGAATATCTGCAAACAGTGATTCTCAAACCAGCATAACATCACGTTAATGTACAGATAAAGATGCCTCCAGACTTGCACACTTCTTCTTTAAATCTCATTATAATAAAGTCCTTCAGCCACTTCTTCTGAGTGAGAAGCTGCAAAGGATGGGTGTAGACAAATCCACCATCTCCTGGATTACTGACTACCTGACAGATAGACCACAGTTTGTATGGCTGGGTAGTTCTCTGTCGGAGATGGTGGTGAGTGGAAGTGGAGTGTCTCAAGGGACTGTCCTGTCTCCATCTCTGTTCACACTGTACACCTCAGACTCAGTACAAATCTGAGTCTTGTCACTTGCAGAAGTTCCCTGATGACTCTGCAGTGGTTGGGTGTATCAGAGGTGGGCAGGAGTTGGAGTACAGAGGACTGGTGGACAAGTTTGTGGTGTGGTGCGGGAGGAATCACCTGCTCCTGAATGTGGTAAAAACCAGGGAGATGGTGATTGATTTTAGGAGGAAGGCAAACGTGACGGGTCCTGTATACATTCTGGGAGAAGAAGTTGCGGTGGTGGAGGAATACAAATACTTGGGTGTTCACTTCGACAACAGACTTGACTGGAAAACCAACACCAAGACTGTTCACAAGAAGGGGATGAGCAGACTCTGTTTTCTAAGGATGCTGAGATCCTTCAAAGTGTGCAGCTGGATGTTGGGGATCTTTAACCAGTCTGTTGTAGCGAGTGCAGTCTTCTTTATGGCTTTATATTGGGGAGCAGCATCGGTGCTGGAGATGCAAAAGGACTAAATAAACTCATCAGTGGTGGAGAGGAGGTCACTAAGCAAACTGTTATCCATTATGGACAATTGCACAAACCTGCTCAATAAGCAATGGAGCACACTTTCAAACAGACTTATTCAGTTCTGCTGTCACAAGGATTGTTACAGAAAATCTTTCCTACTAAATGCAATAAGCACATAAAACAGTTCATATCTGTGTGACTGGAGAACACACATCATAGTACAATCGTCTGTTTTATTATTTCATACATTATTATTGCACATGGTAATTCATTTTTGTGTATATTGTTATTCTGTACTTTATTATTAGTTAGGTCTACACATCGTGTGTTTTTAAATGTTGCTGCTGTAACTAAAGAATTTCCTGCACAGGATCAATAAAGTACTTATTATTATTAAGACATAAGTCTCAGATTTGAGTGTAGTGAGAATGTGTTAAACCCCAAGTAAGTCATGAATCAGAGGGTTGAGGGTTATGGCAGTTCGGAAATACTCATGACTGGGCCCCAGTGAATAAACATTCTGGGAGTCAGTAGGTTTTAGAAAGGCTGTAAAAGCATCACGAACACACCGTTCTATGAATTGTGTTTCTATGTATACCAGTTTGCGATCACGTGGATGTGCATGCACTACGCACATAGCATATTGTGTGTACTCATTATAAAGTAATTATATTTTTAGGAACATTTGTGACAGCACAATATCTCAGCAATGTTGCAATAGCCACAATACTTTGTTATACTTATGATGAGCATATGCTTAAATCTCAAAGATGGAACGTGACTCCTCTTATTAAGAAAGCCTATGAGTTCTACTTTGGGTGTAAAATTGGTGACCAAAACAAAGCCTAGGCTCTTCATATTTGTTGCACAACATGTGCTGTCGATCTTAAAGCTTGGCTCAGAAGTACTTGCTCAGAGGTCAATGCCGTTCACTGTCCTGATGATATGGTGTAGAGAAGGAACATGTGACAGACTGCTACTCTGTCTGACCAGTGTGTCTGGTTTCTCTGCTAAAAGCAGGAAATCCACTGAGTAACCCAGTCTCCCTTCTACCATGAGATCTGTGCTCCAGTACCAAAGCCACTTGAGACGTGGCATCTAGAGGAAGCAGATGAAGATGCGATGATGTACGAGCCAGGAATGGAAAATGACACTAATACTGACACAAATTTTGAACCCTTTATTTCGAGTAAGCATCATCTGATAACTCAGTCTGAGTTAAATAACCTGGTCAGTCTTGGGAATTACTGGGTTCAAGACTGCAAGGATGGAATCTGCTGTCACCAGGAACAAACATTTCCATGAAGATTATTAATAATTAAGGCAGATGTTTCCCAGAATAAGAAAGGCATTTTTGTTGGTCCAAAAGTCAAACAGGTCATCAATGATAGGCAATTCTAAGAAATTCTAGTGGGGCTGGAGAAAATCACATGGAAGGCATTCAAGGATGATGTTGAAAATTTTCTGCCAATTACAGAGCACCAAACTATGTGCAGCTGGTTAACAACAATCATCAAGCATACAAAACCATGAAGTGCAGCATGTTACCAAAAATTTATTTCCTGCATTCCCATTTAGACTTCTTCACTGCAAATCTTGGCACTGTCAGTGACAAGCACAGTGAAAGTTTTCACCAGGACATTGTGGTCATGGAGAAATGCTATTAGGACAAGTGGAATCCTTCAATGCTGGCTGATTATTGTTGGACACTTAAGCAAGAAACTTCAGACACTTAGTACAAACAAAAATCATCAACAACACATTTTTAGCTTAGTTGAACTTTTGTAAAGCGTCAATGTTGTTAATGCGATTAAACAATTACATTCAATAAAAACTAAAGTCCTGTTTCTCCAAATTCCTATGTGATGCACATAGTTTGAAATTATACTCATGTTCAGCTTCAAATGGTCTATCATAACCACAGAAAATTTCTGAGGAAGCAACACATTTGAAAAAAATTGCTGTCCAATGCTATTATTGAGATGGGTGTTGCTTGGGCAGAGGGCAATAATAGGCTTAGGTTTCACATCAGTATACTTTCACCTATTTGTCCTCCTCATATCTCATCACTATGTCATCCTGGAAACCCTCATCTCTGAATTACAGATAGTTTAAGCAAGCACCTCTTCAGTTCCTCCAGACTACCATATCCTTGTAAAGCCAATCCTTTACCATTCTTATTCATGAAAGGAAACTTGGCCAGGGAGCAGAAGAAAATCAAGACATCAATAACGAAGTCACTCCAGCCCTTCATTTCAAAAACTCAGACAGTGACAATAACAATGCTGGACAGTGTAGTACAGCCAAAGCAGGTGTCATCGAAAACATGAATAACTCAGATGCAGATTCTGCTGGAGAGGATTTACTCAAAAGCTTGGCAAAGTTCACGAGCCACAGTTAGCTCTCTTTGACCATGGAACAGCAGAATGCAACTGGGAAATATTGCTAATATATCAAGCATCTGTTAAAACTCCAGTAAATAAATGTTTGCGGCCTTAGATGCCATAATAACGACTGACAATGCAGTCCTTGGTCTACTGTGAAGTTAGAGGTGTGGCTGCAACAATTACCAATATACAAAATCAATGCCCTCTGCGAACTGCAAACAACCCTATCAATTCCCGGTGAACGTCAGGTAAGAAAAGTGCCCAATGAATATTCTGGGCTGATATCTCCTCTCAGGAGGTCTACTTTCTCTTCTCCTTCTCCTCTGACTTTAAGAAGCTTGTTCTACTTTTCCATCTTCCCCAGAGGAGATTTCTCATTCCAAAAGGAAGACCCAACTAGTGTAACTATGGTTGGAATATAGTTGTGTATCTGATTATTTATTTATTTGGTGATACAGTGTGGGGTAGGCCCTTCCAACATTTGAGCCATGCCGCCCCAGCAACCCCCAATGAACCCCATTAACCCACTACCTTCAAACCCCAAACCCTATTAACCCATTACCTTCAAATCTCCAACAAATCCCATTAATCCACTACCTTCAAATCTCCAACAAACCCCATTAACCTACTACCTTCAAATCTCCAAATCCCATTAACCCACTACCTTCAAATCCCCAACGAATCTCATTAACCCACGACCTTCAAACTCCCAAATCCCATTAACCCACTACCTTCAAACCCCCAAACCCCATTAACCCACTACCTTCAAACTCCCAAACCCCATTAACCCACTACCTTCAAATCTCCAACAAATCCCATTAACCCATTACCTTCAAACCCCCAACAAATCCCATTAACCCATTACCTTCAAATCTCCAAATCCCATTAACCCACCACTTTCAAATCCTAAATCCTATTAACCCACTACCTTCAAATCCCCAACGAATCTCATTAACCCACGACCTTCAAACTCCCAAATCCCATTAACCCACTACCTTCAAACCCCCAAACCCCATTAACCCACTACCTTCAAACCCCCAAACCCCATTAACCCACTACCTTCAAACTCCCAAACCCCATTAACCCACTACCTTCAAATCTCCAACAAATCCCATTAACCCATTACCTTCAAACCCCCGACAAATCCCATTAACCCACTACTTTCAAACCAAAGGTATAGCTAATGACACGCATATAGGTCCCAGCTATGCCTGGCTTTTTGTTGGCTCCATGGACGAGTCCATTTTCCAAGACCACACCAGTATCATTCCCAAACTCTTTCTACGCTACATCGATGACTGCATTGGTGCTGTTTTGTACACTCATGCAGAGCTTATTGACTTCATCAACTTTGCCTCCAACTTCCACCCTGCCCTCAAATTTACTTGGTCCATTTCCAACGCCTCCTTTCCCTTTCTTAGTCTCCTTGTCTCTATGTCTGGAGACAGTCAATCTACCAATATCTTTTACAAACTCACTGATTCTCACAACCACCTGGACTATACCTCTTCCCACCCTGTCAGTTGTAAAAATTCCATCCCCTTCCCTCAGTTCCTCTTTCTCCACTGCATCTGCTCTCAGGACGAGGTTTTCAATTCCAGATCTAATGAGATGTCCTTCTTCTTCAAAGAAAGGAGCTTTCCTTCCACCACCATCAAAGCTGCCCTCATCCAATCTCTTCCATTTCTCGCACATCTGCTCTCACCCCACCCTCCCACTGCCATACCAGGGATAGCGTTCCTCTTATCCCCACACTCCACCCCACCAGCCTTCATATCCAGCACATAATTCTCTGTAACTGTAAATTTTCTCCAACAGGATCTCACCAACAAGCACACCTTTTCCTCCCCACCTCTTTCTGCTTTCCGCAAGGAATGCTCCCTATGTGACTCCCTTCTCTATGCGTCCCTCCCCATTGATTTCTCTCCTGGCACTTATCCTTGCAAGCGGAACAAGTACTACACCTGCCCCTACAGCTCCTCCCTCACTACCATTCAGTGCCCCAACCAGTCCTTCCAGGTGAGGTGACACTTCACCTTTGAGTCTGTTGGGGTCACCTACTGTATCCGGTGCTCCCAGTATGGCCTCCTGAATATCGGTGAGACCTGACGTAGATTGGGAGACCATTTTGCCAGGCACCTATGCTCCATCTGCTAGAAAAAGCAGGATCTCCTGGTAACCACCCATTCAATTCTACTTCCCATTCCTATTTGACATGCCAGTCCATGGCTCCTCTACTGCCATGATGAGGCCACACTCAGGGTGGAGGATCAACACCTTATCTGGGTTCTATCTGGCTAGCCTCCAACCTAATGGCATGAACATCAATTACTCAAACTTTCAGTAATGGTCCTCCCTCACCACTCCCCATTCATGTTTCCCTCTCTCCCCTTATCTCCTTCCCTGTCCTTCACCTCCCTCTGGTGCTCCTCTTTCCCTTTCTTCGATGGTCTTCTATCCTCTCTTATCAGATTCCCCTTCCTCCAGCCCTTTATCTCTTTCACCAATCAAGTTCACAGCTCTTTACTTCACCCTTCCCCCCTCTTCTGGTTTCACTATCACCTACCACCTTGTACTTCTTCCTCCCCTCCTCCCACCTTCTTACTCTGACTTCTCATTTTTTCCCCAGTCCTGATGAAGGGTCTTAGCCTGAAACATTGACTTTTTAATCTATTCCATAGATGCTGCCTGGCCTGCTGAGTTCCTCCAGCATTTTGTCAGTGTTTCTTTGGATTTCCAGCATTTGCAGATTTTCTTGTGTTTGTAACCATATCCTAATCAGTGGATATCTGACAATGACCAACTAACCTACCCGGTACGTCTTTGAATGGTGGGAGGAAACCAGAGAACCTGGAGAAAACCCACGCATTCCACAGGGAAGATGTACAGAGACTCCTTACAGAATGCCACTGGAATTGAACTCTGAATTCTGGAACGCCACAAGCTGTCATGCGACCCGCCACACTACCATGGCGCCCCAAGTGTAGAACACTTGAAAGTCCCAGCAGCTACAGGAAAACCAAGCTGATCAGACTTGGCCTTTCCTGTTGAAATTTATGAAAGGGAATCCCCTTATATTCAGTTAGAAGTAAGTCTCTCTGACTGCTTTACTTCCACGGGTGATGCCTGACCTCCAGTGCACCATGAACTTAATTAAGTTTAAGTTCACACTTCAAATATCTGTAGTATTTTAGATACTGTTTAATATTGTCTGCAGATTGAGGTTCACCTTCAGTGTGATAGCCCAGTCTTTGTCTACCTGAAGAAAGGATTAGTTAAAAATTAAGACCTCAAAGTTTCCAGAGGAGCTAGTAGTTCACCATGCAATGATGCTTGCCTTCCTGTACGCTTCTGAGATGTGGACAAAGCATGAAGCACTTCAAAGCACTAGAGAGATATCACCAAATCTCAGTTACCAAGAGCACAGGAGACTGCACATTCTGAAACCTGGTGCAAAAACATAATGAGTTGTGGGAGGAAGTCAGTGGGTTGAGCAGCATCCGTAGAAGAAAATAGACAGTTGGTGTTTCAGATCAAAATCATTCATCTGGAATGAAAAGTCAGAGGAGAGATAGCCAGCAGAACGAGATGAGGCAGAGGAGTGGGGAAAAGCCCGGCAAGTGAAAGGTGGATCCAGGTGAGGACAATTTGATTGGCAGATGGAATCAGCTGTAAGGGAAGAGTGGGGAGAGCAACAGAGGCTTGGAAGTGATAGGTCGAAGCAACAAAACTCTGCAAATTATGGAATCTGACCATGAAGTAGGGTGAAAAGGAACCAAATAAGCTACCAAAGAGTTCGCTGGACCATTTTACTTTTCTACTTTTATTGCAAGCAGTTTTAAATCCAATAAACTGCAGTTTTTACAAGACTGAGCAAAAGACATAGGCATCCCAGCTATAAGTATGTGCCTAAGACTTTTGCATAATACTATATTTATCAATATAGAGCAGAAAGCAAGTTTGTAAATCCGGCGGGAGCAAAAGATGTTGGGAATGGTGAGAGTGGAGCACTGTGGGAGGGGTGCAGGTGTCAGGGAAGAAGTGCCAGGAGTGGGAGGTGGTGCGGGTGCAAACACACCCAACACTGAGACACGAGGCACGGTCATTTGATTCCTAACAATTGATTTATTGATCATTACTGAGTGTCTCGCTGCTGCTTCCTGCTCTGTCCACACATTCTTCCCCCTTTCCAAACCATGATTCCCCTCCCCCCATACCCTTCCCACTCTCAGTCCTCAACAGGGATAGGTTGACTCACATATGTCGTGAAATTTGTTTTTATTTTGCAGCAACAGCAGTATAGTGCAATACATAAAATTGCTACAGTGCTGTGCAAAAGTCTTGGGCTCCCTAGCTGCAGTATGTATATGTGCCTAAGACTTGTTCACAGTTCTGTATTTCCATCTTATTCTCGGACTATCACTAAAGAGTAAAAGGGAAGCATATGTGTCTGTTAAAATTTAATATTTATACTAACCAGTGCACAGTGAATAGAACCATTAAATCTGATCATTGATAATTGATAAATCTGATAATAACAGATATCTGGTATCTTCTAGCCTAGGTGCCACCTTCCAACTTCAATGTGTGACAGTCTTCTGAATAAAAACAAATCAGAATAAAAACAAATCAGTGCAATTGATGGGCATTTAAACACAAGTGAGAAGTAAGGATTGGCAGAACAAGTGAGTCCTGCAAAATTCACACTCGGTCTCAAACAAATGGTGCCAAGGAAGCATTTGCTCCATGAGCAGCCGGTTCCAAAAGCAGACCCATGGGAATCACATGGCCACACAAGCCCTACAGAACTGCTTTAAACATTGAGCTCAATGTCAAAAGAAACACAAAAAGCTGGGTTCAGTGAAGTGACTTTGAAGCTATTAGATTCTTGTAAAAACAACTACGCATTGTTAGTTTTTAGATAGAAGTGTTTGCACTTGTACAATTCACATGCTAGTTTTGAAGTGTGGCCCCTGACATAACCAGTGTGTGTCCAAGCTTTCACAAATAGCTGTAACATAATGACCAGATAAACTGTTTTACTGATATTGATTGAGAAATAAATATTGACTAGGATACAAATGAGAACTATCTCAGGATATTTTCTTTCCAGCTGGGCAGCATATTGTCCTCAGGTTAACATCCTATCAGCCTTCCAGTACAGTGTTTCCTCAATAACAATTAACATTAACTCCATATTCAACCACAAATTCTAACATCAAACAAAATACCCAGGCAATCCCCAAAATTATCCTTAACCCTCACATCAACCTCTAACTTGAGTCCGAAAACTGTAAAAGAAATGAGCCAGTGCTTTCCCTTGGGAAAGGATTATCTCTAAGACCCTTTGATCTGAAGGAAATAATCCTTTTGCATGACCTCTTGGTTCTTTCTTTATGCCAGTTTCAAATCTATACTACTCTTGACCCTATAATTTCATGGGTCTTAATTTTGCTAACAAACCTTTCTCTTGGATTTTATTGAATGCCTTCTGAAGGTCTAGGTGGACATCTTCCTTCTTGGATTAATAAGAAAAGTTTAAAATGACATCTACCTCTTCTTTCTTTCCATATCCCTCTTGATTGCTATCTTCAAGCTTACTCTCTCCCATGACCCAGCTCTTCCATCCTTAAAACCATTCTTATTAAACTTTAGACTGATTTAACTTCCATACCAGGTCTCTATCAACTCCTTCTTAAGCCCATCACCCCTTATGGGCCACTGACAGCAGCTCACCAGAGTCCTTGGTCCTGGGGCAGTCTTTCAACTTTACAGGTGTAGCCATTCAAAAAATTGTCCCTGTCCCAGGGATGAAGTCTTTGGAGCTTCTGTTGGCATTTCTGTGCGTAGGGTTTTTATGGAATGAGATTGCTAGCTCTATGCCCAATCCTCCTCCCTTCTGCAGTCAGGCAGAGTTAGGTCTCTATCTGCTGATGTTCTTAATGATTCTCATTGCTACAATACTGCCGTCTTTCCACACACCATGCCCCCCTCTAACCTCCCTTCATCATCACTCTAAACAAAACAATCTTTAGCTTTCCTATCTGCAAACTGTTGTCCTTTCTCTCTAAGTGAAAATGTTGGGAACTCTGTGCTTGTTCTTCCAGGAACATGTTTGAATCCATGCCATTTGGTTTCCATCCCTACCATGGCTCTGGCCAGCTCTTTCCAGGTACACCAATGGCATGCTATGAGTGAAGAGGGTAACCCAAGACTCATCCTTCTCAACAGCCTGCAGGCTTTACCACATCACCTCCTGTTAGCCAGATTGTAAATAGTGAAGAGGCTAGCTAAAGACAGCAAAAGACATGGATTAGCTAGCTGAATGGGAATATAAGTAGGAGGTGAAATTTAATATAAATAATTGTTAACAGATACACTTTGGCAGAAATAATGAAAAACAATTTAGATTGAATAACACTGTTCTTAAAAGTGTGAAGAATAGAGGGATTTTGGTACAGTTGTGTGTTTGGAAATTGACATTTCTCTTTAACCCCCTCACCGGATACAAGCTGTAAGACTGTTGGTCTGGCATTCTATATTGGCAGAGCAGAAATTTCCTCTAACTAAATACATACTTGAAAAGCCGAAGCAATCATCTTATCTCCATATTGCAGGCTCCCATTTCCTAAGCAGTGTCCATTCCCAGTGAATGTTTGACATTGAACTAAACGTGCTGCTAATCTTGACTCTGTGATCAGCTTAACATGACATGCCTGTGCTATCACTAAGCATATCTACCTCCATGTTTGTAACATTGCCCAACACTGTTCCCACCACAATTCCATTGCAGGAGTTACAGATTCCTGCAGACCCTTACCAGACATTGCTACCTCACTTTACTCATTCTGCATGTCTTCCTTTGTCAGCCCTGTATAAACAAGGTCAACCAAAGCTCAGAGGCACATGCGTAACTCATTCAGATAACACACTGACTGATGGTTGGGTTGACTTGTTCACCAATCTTGGCAATTTACTGTAAACATTTTGTTACCACACAAGGAGACATTGATTACGGTGTGTCCTCTGAATGCTTGGCTTTTATGTACTTATCAATAAGTTGATTGGTCATCATTTTGGAAATTCAGTTGTGATGTGGGGAGGAAATCTCATTGCTGATTGGGTTGTGTGGGGAACTTCAGGCATTGTGGTCTGAAATTATGCCTGCAATGGCTCATAAATGGGATCAGAGTCTACATGTTTCTTTAAAGAATTGTTCAGAGAAAACCAGGCTTCTAGGAATTGTCTTGCAGGCTGCCTGTTTGCTTGCGCCATGACTTTTACTGATACCCAGTCAAATTTGTGCCCCTTTCAATCTTCAGGGGTAGAGACTAGGGAGAGTTGGTCACACTGCTTTACACCAGTTGATGTTCATGGATCCTTGTGGATAGCTTTCTCTCATTTTGGCCGACGTAATATTTACTGCCATCCCTGCATTGCATTTTGTAGATCACATTGGTCTAGTCTAACAGCTTGGTTCATTCTTTTGGTCTGCAAAGTACGCTCCTCAACATTGCAGTTGGCTTATGCACAGCTGAACTTCTATGTTCTTGGAGCAGTCAGGCTGTCACTTCCTGGATATTTCAAATGTGTGGAAGGATAACCTGTTTGGTCGCTTCTTGGTTGGAGTTTTGTCGACTTCATGGGCATCTTCGTATGAAGTGATGTGGCCAAGCATTCAGAGTACACACCACAATCAACAGTGCACTGACAATGTCTCCTCATATGGTGATGAAACATTTGGAAGTAAATTGCCAAGATTGGAGAACAACTCAACCCAACTATTAACACCCAAGTTGCACATTTTCTGAATTATTTCCAACACTGAACTATGTTCTATAAACCTCAATCTTAAAGTATTAATCATTTCTTTCAATCCCTGCATGACTTTAAGCCTCCCTGATTTGGTAATCTCCTCAAAAACCAAGAAATCCATGCTCCCTATCCAGCATAGTGACACGGTTAAGGTGGTCTTTTAATAAAGGTGCATTGTCGTAAACGTAATTTTAAACTGTATAAACATAGCATCAATAACAGAGCTACACTCAGATCTTTCCATGTCTCTTGCCCTGACATCAGAGGCAATTCCAAGAACCACCATTCACACCATTCCTCTAGCATATCATCTTTGTCACTTGGCTGTGACAAGAGGAGAAGAGAGGAGCTTTGGCCAGCTTCCTGCTCCATGTACTAGACTCAGGGCAACAGCTGCTAACTGAAAGCAACCTGAAACCTCACGAGCAGGATAAATAAATGCATGCTTGCCAGAATCACCTGGGCCAGGCACTCATTGGGACAAGTAACATCAGTACGTGTTTTAGTCTCTGTTCATTTCTAAGTATTTAATGCCTAACAATAATACCCCCTGTCATTTATTCCACAGTTACACTTTCAGAATAGATCCACAGAATTCTTGTCAAGACAATGGAAATGTGAGACTCACACATGAAATTTCTCCACACAAACAGATCATTGTACTGTGAAGCTGATATTACATTGGCTGTTATGAATTAGATTATATATTTTAAACAGAAGCTCAATTACTAGACATCTTTTGAGTGGTACATAGACTGTGTTTCATTGGCCCTTTATAAACTAAAGAGCAGTTCTGTCATTGTCCACACACCTGCTAACAAAGACAGCCCACAGAGAAAAGGCAATACTGCTCCTGTGAAATTAATCACATTACAAATGCTTTTAAATAAATTTAAATTGTTTACCTGAGTTTCCTGTAGCTGCCAGTTTACTTATATAAGTTTGACTGAAAATAAATAATCTGAGTTTGTTCTCCTCATCCTTTCAGCTCCTGTGAATTTCCCTTGTGGTAACCTTCCTAGGAGAGATGAGGAGGCAGCGCATCTAGAGGGAAGTTTGGTAACTCCAACTAAATAAGTTCTATTTGTTGCTTCAGCCAAGTTCAAGGTCAAGAAGTCCAGCCATCATCAAACCTTCAATAGATAAACACTCATACTCAAAGCACCGGAAAAGCACTGACAAAGCAAGCAAGCCCTTGGTAAGAGAGTTGTGGACTCCAGGAAAAGGAAACTGAGGGAACACAGTTTCAAGTTCTGGGTGTCATCATCTCTGAAGATCTAACCTGGCCTCAACATATTGACGCAGTCACGAAGAAGGCACAGCAGTGGCTATATTTCATTAGAAGTTTGAGGTGATTTGGTATGTCACCAAAGACTCTAGAAGGTTTCTACAGATGTACTGTGGAGAGCATTCTGACTAGTTGTATCGCAGTCTGGTATGAAGGCACCAATGTGCAGGATTGGAAAAAGCTGCAGGCAGTTGTAAACTCAGCCAGCTCCATTATGGGCACTAGCCTCCCCTTCCCCACCCCCCCCCCCCCATTGTGGACATCTTCATAAGGCGATACTTCAGAAAAGTACGTCCATCATGAAGGATTCTCACCATCTAGAACCTTCCCTCTTCTCATTGCTACCATCAGGGAGGAGGTACAGGAGCCGGAAGATGCACACTCAGTGTTTTAGGGACCGTTTTTTCACTTTTGCCTTTCAGATTTCTGAATGGTCCATGTACCTCATGGACATTAGCTCATTATTTTGCTCTCTTTTTGCAATACTTACTTATTTAAATATATTCTTATTGTAATTTATAGTAATTTTTAGGTATTGTGCTGTACTGCTGCCACAAAACAACAAATTCCATAACATACATATGTCAATGATAGTTTTCAGTAAAGTAATGAAACAGGGGACCATGAAAGCTTACAATTTCCTAAGAAAGCCAAAACTGCGAAACCACCGTCTCCCAACACCTATCCAAATCACCCATGTTCCACCAGCTCCTGACAACTCCATGAAGCTCACTCCTGCTAAAGACCAGAAGACACAGGAGCATAATTAGGCCATTTGGCCCAATGGGATTGATCTGCCATTCAATCATGGCTGATTTACTTTCCCTCTCAACCCCAAACTCCTGCCTTCTCTTTTGGGTAAATATACCCAAACATGAGTTCGTACTTTGTTGCAATCTTCATCGAATCAAGAGATTCACTTTCTTTAACCTTTTGAACAATATTTTCCCTAAGCCTCAAAGATAACAATGTATTTAAGCCATCGTGACATACATTTTCCAGGAACAATCAAAAAATATTAGTAGCTGATGAAAACCTCTTACAAATATCTTAACAAATTCCTTTACTGCTGTCTCATTATAATAACAGTAGGATTGTCTATCAAGTATGGGATTTTATTCAACCTATTGTCCTAGAAAACTTTGTTCTCAAATGCATTCCATATGCAGTTACTTCATCTCCATATGCTGCATCCCCTGGGATTATCTGTCAGTCAGAATTCCAGTATTCAATATGTGAATTGACTGCCCCAATAACATTGCCCATTAGTCCATGATGCAGCAATATGCTATTTTTATCGTATTTCATCTCATTATAGCCCCAGAACACTTGTTTGCTGAGTATATGACAAAACAAAAAGTATTTCAGTGGAAGCACAGAAATATCCATCACATAAAAGATGGTCTGAGTTAGTTCTTGTTAAATCTCCGACTATCAGTGTTGCAAAGAGGAGGGACAGCTGCATAATGGTGAGGATCTAATTTAGAGATGAATCATGGGATTGAATAGAGTCCAATTCATAGCTCCCAACATAAATAAAGGCCTAGAATCTGTTTAATCCTTTCTCAAATTATCTGAACTCTTCAGTTTAAATCCTTCTGTAGGTGGAAATGCTCAAAATGGTCTAAGAAGTTTGAAAATGTACATTACATTCTTGTCTCTGACCACGCTCCCCCCACCACCTGCGTGCAGAACTACTGTGTTCTATGTTTAATTCAAGGGACCAAAAAGTTTCTATCCCTAGTTTTATATAATTTATTGTAGCAGGAGATTTAAAGGAAAGGTCAATAAATGGATTGGAATATTAGATCAACTATGATTAAGCAGATTGGAAGAACATGTTTCAAAAGTTTCTGAATAATTTATTCCTGTTCATAGTCCAACCATGAAGTATGAAATTGGTCTCATTCCTCATTCTTAGAAACACTCCAGTAAATATTCTCTGCCTCTTCTAAGTTAAGTTAAGCAAATTAAGTTACTAGATTTTCATTTCTTTCTAAATATTAGTACGCTGATACTAATGTCTTTGTTAGCCTCACTATATTGAAGTTCATGTTTCTCCATCTTAGTAACTACATCCATTCTGCAGCTTGGATCTCAAGTACACTAAATGATTTACAGGATCTCTAAAAATACTGTAAACATGATATGGTAGCATCACTGAGGTAGAGTACCAGCATTAAGCCATCATGAGCTATTCATTTCTTTAAATGACTACTTAATCTACGTCAGAGATCTGGAAGTACGAGAGATTGGAAATACAAGAAGATGAGTCAGGCTATGTCTCCTATAACATTTTATTGTTTCCCTCCTTAAACAGTGTTACAGTAACCCTGTTTAACCTGTACAATTCTTTCTTCAATACTTCCAGAGTGTTTCATCGAGAATGAGTATGCCCCTCAAGGTCTGTTGCACACTCCACACTTGCTACCATATATCTGTACTTAGTCTGTCATTGAAAAAAACCCCAGCTCTTGTAAGGTTATGTTGCTGAAACTTTAAAGTTGACAGGACAATTTCATCCTTCATGGCTGGACTATGAACAGGAATAAATAATTCAGAAACTTTTGAAACTTGTTCTTCCAATCTACTAAATTATGGTTGGTGTAATATGTATTGCAAACCATTTGTTTAAATTCCTTGTTACAATAAATTACATAAAACTAGGGATAGGGGCATGGAGTATAGTAGTGGCTGTACACAGGACTTTATTTTCCAAATGCATCTCCATTGGAAACAAAGATTGGAATTGCAGTCCCTATTAAATTGTGTTCAGCCTTTCATTGAGGATGAATTTCTGATCATTGGAATTCCACAAAACTCAAAGCCTTTTTGAGGAAACCTTCCTGACTTTATTATCTATCAAATGAAGACCTGTTCCTGATTTCATTTATAAAGTTAATTTAGATCTCATTGCCCCATTTCAGAAAAAATAGTGTTTCCAAATCAACTCCATCAAACCCCCTTCTCATTTGAAACAATCCACTGAAATAAAACCTCAACATATTCAGCACTATATAAATAATCAAATTAACTAGCTGCAGTTCTATTGTATGTTTTGAAATGTCTAAAAAAATTACAGCTAATGAAAGATTTTGAAGTCTAACTCTTGTAATATAGAAAAAACAATGCCCTTCTGAACCAGCATGGATAACTTCACTCACCTCAGTCTGAACTGATTCCACAACCTAAGGACTCACTTTCAAGGATGATACAACCTCGCATTCCTGTATTTATCTATTTATTTGTTTGTTTGTTTGCACAGATTGTCTTTTTTTGTGTAGCTTTTCATTGATTCTATTGTATTTCTTTATTCTACTGTGGATGCCTGCAAGACCATGAATCTCAGGGCAGTATATGGTGATGTATATGTATTTTGATAATAAATTTTACTTTGAACTTTGAAGTAGGTGGAGACACACAAGACTGCAGATGTTGGAATCTGGAACAGAAAACAAATTGCTGGAGAAACTCAGTAGCTCAGAAAGAATTGATTGAGATGAAGGGCCTCAACTCTTTATTGTGATTTTGGTATTGAGTCACTGTTTGTTCAATTAAAATTTGGCTCAGTTGTGTCAATGGTTAGCAAAAGGAAGCTGTTGTTGATTAATCCGGATTGCAACTCTGAAAGGAAATTTGCTTGTTGGTGAAAATTATATTGGAATTATACCCCAGGAGCTTGCCTGGCTTTGACATTGATTGTAATTTCTTATTGCCATTGGACTTTCTGCGAGGAGGACCTTTTGACCCAGGTGGGAGAGTAAGCTATATTTTACTTCACTCCATCAATTAGGCTATTGCTGATCAGGGGCACGAACTACCATTCCAATCTTCAAACACCAATCTGGAGGAGATGACAACCAATGTCAAAGCCAGGCATGAACACAGTGCCACAGAAAGTTTAATGATCTCCCATGCATGGTACTGGTCTGTGAAAATACCTTCGGATCTCAGCCCCAGTAACCAGGGTTGATAGATGACCGGCAAACTGACAGTGCAGTTATTTTGACAGTGGGAGTTCTTCCTTTTGTGAAATGGCCAGGATTAATACACATCTTTGTAGTCTGACTTGACAGCATCAATATCAAAGCAGCACTGCAGAGGTGTTATTGCAAGTAAGAGAGATATACACATGCTCCTGACTTGCTAAATTGCTGAATGATGCAAATTGTGCTAAAGTGAATGCATGCTATTCACAGAAGAAATTGTTAGGAGATCTTACATACAGTATGTAGCATCAAAACAATGGGCCAAGTTAGCAGCCATATTTTTGCCATATCAATCAAGCTTGGTAGCCATTTATCTTTCAATGAGTTCTTGTTACTCAGTTCATTTGTTCCGAAATTATCTATTATATTAGAAGTTCCTGCCATTTCTGCTTTCCCCACGCTTTCTTGAGTTATTGATTGCTTTGCAGTTAACTGTGCTCTGTGAATCACTCATTCATCTTGATATAAAATTTCCATATAATCTGCATTACTGCAGCCTTTTGATGTAAAATGACATGTTAACACTTATTCGGTCTTTAAAGTCACAAAACATCTCAAAGTGCTTAATTTGGACACCAACCACACAACTACATACCTGAGCAGATAAACTACTCATTGCAGGGCTGGAGGTATTTATTGAGACACAAAGGGACAAGGGCAACGGAAAAATTATAAAAGGATTAGGATTGTAAATCACAGGCATGGTAATCAGGGATCATTATCAATGTGTGAACAGGACCAGAGTTACAGGCACAGTTGGGAGATCAGCCATTGCAATGGGCAAATCCAAAGGGCTTCATCCTTTTCCCAGAGAGGTCAGAGCAAAATTATCTACATTGAAACCTCTGCTTCTTAGTTTATAGTTCAAATAATAACAACCCAAATGATGCTTCAAGCCCTACATGATTTATCATATTTGGAGCAACCAGACCACTACATATATTAGTGGAAAGATAGGGAAAAGAAGTTTTCACTGAAAACTTCTTGCACTTCAGGTCCAATTCATATCTCCACTTCCTTGATCCTTATTCAAAAACAACTTTTGATTCTGCAAGGTTCTCTTTTAAAGTCCTTATACTGCCATTTTCAAACAACTTGAAGATAAGGAATGAATACACTTGCTCCTTCCTAGACAATACTACAACCTTAATGATCCTAAGATTCGCTATTGCTGAAAATAAAATTCTTTCAAAGGGCCCTTCCTCCTCCGAATAGAGAGACAGTGGTAAATGAAACCTATGAGATATGCCTTTTAATTGGTCATTTTTTAAGCACTCTGTATTTTGAGATGCTGGGAATCAACAAATTATACAGTGACTTGCGTAGACTCTTTTCACTGAGGCCAGTAAACTTCTGGAATCTCTGCCTCAGAGAGTTATGAAGTCTAGATCACTATAAGTATTTAAAATGGAGCTAGTTGATATTTTGACAGATCAAAGGTTGAGGGCCATAGAATCTGGCATAGAAGGGGAGTCAACGCCTCAGGTGGGTTTGCCATGATCATATAGAATGTCAAGGCAGGCTTGAGGGGCTACCCCTACCCCTGCCCCTATTTCTTTTGTTATTGTGGAAGTGGAGGAGTCATTTTGAAATCACCTGCGGTTCCCTGTTGAATGATCAAGAAGCACTTGAGTAACGCAGAAAAGCTTATGGATTTGATAGAAGTCAAAGAGAGCTTGCAAAGCTTTCTTTAAAAAAAATTATGGAACCTATAAATTAATTGTGCTATTCCAGAGAATGTACTTGACCAATAATGATAAAGTTAGTACTTCACAGGGTACATAAAGATAAACTCTGTTTACTCGGTGTCAGCTTTACCTAATTGTGCAAGATAAAAAATGTCTATAGTGTTCAATCACTGAGGTATCTGACCACAATTCCTTTACATTAGTGAATTAAATTGTCCAAAAATCATTAGAATGAAGATTGAAAATGAAGCTGCATGGAAATGTGAATCAATGGGCCTGAAATGAGATGACAATAACTGGAGACAGACTATCTACTGATATCTTTTATATATCAGCTGACTCTCACAGCTAGCTTGACTATGCCTCTTCCCACCCTTTCACTTATAAAAATGCTATTCCTTTTTCTCAGTTCCTCTGTCTCCACCACAACTGTTCTCAGGATGAGGCTTTCCATTCTAGAACATTAAAGATGTACAGTGCTGTGTGAAAATCTTTAGGCACACGCCCTAGCTAGGGTGCCTACAACTTTTGCACAGGACTGTATCTACTAAATGTTAACTAATATTAACAAACCCCATAGGTATTGTTGTTTCAAGGGCAAATCAAGAGTGGATGGAGATGGCTGTCTTTCCATGGTGTACTTAAAATCAAAACCAAATTAATCCATGCAGGAAAGATATAAAGAACCGTTTACAGTACCGTACAAATCTTAGGTATGCTAGCTATATATATATGTGTGCCTAAGACTTTTGCACAGTACTACAGTTTCTCTTCCATTACAATCGATACTGCCTCACCTACATCTCCTCAATTTCCCGTATATGCGCCCTCACCCCATATTCCCACTGTTATTACAGGGATAGGATTCTCTTTGTCCTTACCTAACACATTATTCTCTAATACTTCAGCCATCTAGGAGGGGCAGAGCAAAGTTATGATGGCTCTAAACGGCAACTCCTTTGATTGCATCTTCGGAAACAGCTTTATTTCTATCTTTGATATCTCTTTTTTTCCTTTTCAAGATTCTTTAGAAGACCCTGATCTGGAGTTACACTCTGACTTTGGTTCTTTGTGGGAACGGGACCCACTCTTAGGGTCTCATGGCTATCTGCTTTTTGATATCCCAAGGACGCGGCCTGGAAGATTAGCGCGCCTTCAGTGTGCCGGATTTTCGTGGCTCTGGAGACGGGCTGATTCTAGGCCAGTACCCCTGACTGAGGCATCGCGGGAGAATTCGGAACATGGGGAGCTGCGGGTTAGCTGCCGGGGATTGTGTGTTCAGAGACCTGAGCCTTTCTGGGGCCAACTCTCTGGGTGAAGAGCTTGGAAAAGTGACACAACAGACCTTTAACATCGTTAAAATCAGTAAGTTCTTTGTTCTGTCTCCCCTCCTGCTGTGAAACAGGGATACGTCTTTTTCCCTTATTAGACAGAGAGAGAGTCTGTGGTATGTCGAATTACTGGGTGAACGAGTAGTCTTTGGGGTTCTGCAAGTTTGTGTCTTTATTGATGCTTTGCAGCATGCTTGAGTGTTTGGTGGAGGGTGATGATGCCTTTTGCTGATAGGGGTGGGGGGGATCATTGCCTTGTTGCTGCTTGTGTGTGTGGGGAGCTTTGGGGGTTCTAACTGTTAACTGTCATTCATTCTTTGGGCCACTCCTCTGTTTTTACAGATGTTTGTGAAGAAAAAGAATTCTCTTTCTTCCATGGTTATCTATACTCTCCTATCAGATTCTTTCTTCTTCAGACCTTTAACTACCACCCCCCAGCTTCTTTCTTCATTCCCCCACCCCCACCTACCCATCATCCCCTCACCTGGTATCACCTATCGCCCTTCCTCCCCCCCACCCCCACATTCTTATTTTGGTTTCTTTCCCCTTTCTTACCAGTCCTGATAAAGGGTCTTGGCTTGAAACGCCAACTGTTTATTCTCATCATCGCTGACAATCAACACTGGTGCACGTCAGGGATGTGTGCTTAGCCCACTGCTCTACTTTCTCCATACTCATGACTGTGTGGCTAGGTATAACTCAAATGGCATCTATAAATTTTCTGATGATGCAGCCATTGGTGGTAGAATCTCAGACTGGGATGAGAGGGCATACAGGAGTGAGATATACCAGCTAGTTGAGTGATGTCGTAGCAACAACCAAAGAGCTGATTGTGGACTTCAGGAATTTCCAGGAGTTAACCTGCTGCTGCTTATGTATGGGAGAGGTAAGCTGGGGTTCTAACATTTATCTGTCATTCATTCTTTGGGACAACTCCTCTGTTTTCGTGGATGTTTGTGAAGAAGAAGAATTTCAGAATGTATATTGTACACATTTCTCTGACATTAAATGTACCTATTGAAAGCTATATCTTGGAGCAGTTGTCCATCCCTCAAAGTAAACGAGTTCAAAAGTTGAACTTGTTCTTGTCAAAGGGAAAGGAGCAGTGTCTGTATGTATGAATTATGACTGACTGATTGGTTGTCTGTTGTATCCAACGATGACAGAGGACCTGTGCAGGAGAGTTTTTAAATTAGGAAAGCCATTGCACTGGGACAGTTCCATTCCCTCAACCTTGGCAGTTCAGGTCCAGTCTTGTTAAAAAAAGACAAGGTCAGAGGTACTCAGAAAAGAAAACTGAAAGACAAATAGCAAGCTAGTTGACATGGCAAGAGTGACAAATTTTCTATATATTGTGTAACCTACTAAATTTAATAATTTGATTTATCCTAACAGTCTCCCTGTTTACATTTTCAACTTTACGGTTTGAGGACTTATGTTATTCTCAGTACAGTACATGGGACTGGATCTGCTTCCCAGAAGGCTGATGAAACACACTGCAGCCATTAGTGTCCACATCAAATAGCAAGAGTATTTCTCCAGGCTATTAGATGAATAGAAACTGGACTAATGAGATAAATGTGTGCGCAAAAGGTCCTCAGGATTCCCGCAGGCTTGGTAACCCAACCTTCAATGGAGTGCTCAAGGACTACTATCTTCTAGATGAAACCTAAACCAAGGTTTTTCAGGTGGACATACTGAAACCATTTCAAACAAGAACTGATGAGGTCCTCTACTGTTTAGCATTCAACCCAGATTTTAAAAGAGCATTTATCGGATCATATTTTACATAGATATTTGTGAGATACTGCAGTGTACAGATTGGCTCTGTGCTTCCAGCATTGCCTCAGTACTTCATGGAAGTAAAAATTTGAGACAGGCTGACTATTGGGTGGGCTTTATATGTTTCTTGAGGGGGGTGTCAGTGCTGTTGAAATGAAGAGCAAAGTTGGATTTTATAACTCCTGTGAGGTACAAAAGATACTTGCTGAGGTATCTTGCCTTTACGCTCATTTGTCTGCTCTTTAACACGATCAGATTGAAGCTGTGAGCTGACCAAAATAGACCCAGGCTGCCGGAGAGATGTGCTAGGAACACAGCCAAAGATGAAGAGACTTAACCTGGGATGTGCCTTTTCATATTCTTTCCCTGGCAAAAAATATGATCTGAAATAATGAATAACTAACAAGTTAACTTTAAGTTAAAAGATAACAGAAACTCGAGCTATTGCCATAAGAAATGCTCTTGGATGATAAGATTTCCCTTGGATGATAATAATTTCTTTGTTTTTGCAGTGCTCACTGCACATTCTGATTATGCATCCACCTCTACCAAGAATCTATTGATTATAAACTAGATTCCGTTGTCACACAGCTCTGTGTGTCCTGTTTACGTAGCTTTTCATATACTCCTTGAGGCATTTATAAACTATGGCCGTCAGATGGAATTCCCAAAAGATTGGTAGGAGTTGGAGGTTTGGCAGATCCCATCAGTCTTACAGATCAGGAGGCCATTTGCATTGAAATGAGTGAAACCTGAATCAATACTTTATTGTTTCCTTTGATTGATGAGCTTCAGATGCTCAGGCACATCCAGGTCAAAGCGAACAAAGCAGCCAGGCTAATCAGAGTGTGTGTGCAGGATCTAGCAAAATGTCAACAAGTCAAGGCTTGCTTTGGGACAACTGAACAGGAATTAGAAAATTACGACATTCCACCTGCAGGCCAGTGGTTCTCCGGGAAATGGACACAAGCTGATAATTAAGAGGTCATACTGAGGTAATAGGGTGGGCCAGTATGTCAGTCTTTTTAAAGCATCCACCTCCAGGGCCCCATCTGCTGATAACTGTCTAATCACCACCTGAAGATCTCCAAAAGTATGTCAAGATCGGAGACACTGCTACTGAAGGAAAGGCTTGGAAGATCAAGAAATAGTCATGTGGGCAATTGTCTCCACACCCGTAGCCTGTTCCACACACTATTAGATAATGGCTGATCTGTTAACATGACAATACAGTGAAATGCCATCTGGCCAATTAGAAATCCCAATGGTTTGGCATCTACCTTACTAGATAGTGTCTATTGTGCTCCCTTTCCACTTATGAGTGTCTCAGTTCCCACAATGTTTTCCACATCCCAGGGCCCTGTGTTGCAATTCATTCAGCATGTTCCTACACCCATGCTCCTGTTCCACTCACTGAGACTCCGGTTCCCACACTCTCATTCTATTTATCGGGCTCCCACTTCCCATGCTTCATTTAAACTTACCTGATTCACTGGAAAATGTATTACATTGCCTAACATCTAAAAAAGTGGATTATAATTATGTTGGTATATTAATCACAGTATTTACCAGATCAGAGCTCTCTGTACCTAACAAGAAATCTAGCTGAATGATCTGCTGCTTGACCAGCAACCTATAACTGAGATTGGATCATCTCACAATTTTGCTGCAGTTGCCTGATTGGGTAAGAGAGACGACACGGGTCCCAGTTTCAATCAATCAGGTGTCTAAGCCAAATTCAGCTTTATTATTCAGATATTGGCAACTGATCACAAACTCTTTAACCCCAGTTGGCAATCTGCTTCAAGTGAAAAGATCTACAGTGCAAGACACTCAATATTGTTGGAGGATTTAGGTTCAAGAAAATGGCACTGAAACTTCAGAAAAGGGCAAATGATTCTTCTCATAATTGGCTCCGTTTCATTGAAATCATGAGGTAAAATGTTCAGAGAAACAGGGGTTACAGCAGGAGTGGTATGACCCACTATTTCTGTGCCAACTTTCTGGATTAATCTAATTTATCCCCATGATCTGAATTTACCCTTTGGCCTCTCATGCTTTCCCACTAAAAACAATAAATATTGGAAACTCTCAACAGGTTAGGTGACATCTGTGAATGGAAAAATAGTTAACATTCTGGGTCTGAGATCTCTCATCAGAACTGATAGAAAAGTACAAATTAATTTTCAGTTGGAAAGAAGTTGAGGGATGTGTAGAACCAGGAAAAGTCTCTGATAGTGTGATTCCAAATGGGGGCAGTTACTCAGTAAACGCTTTCCCATCCCGAGGGTAAAACCTGGCATTCTCTCTGAAGGTTTAGTTGTTGTTTGTCCATTAGGCTTTTGGGTCTGATTAATAGATCGGGGAAAGAGGAACAGTTTTAATGGGGTGGGCAAACAGAGGTATTATGCATTTGAAGTTCTGCCCAGATCTGAATGAATGAAAAATTCCTAGTGTCAGTGTCTTTGACCTAACGTTCTCCCAGAGTACTGAGAAGCAGTTAGAAAACATGAACATAAGAAATAAGAGCAGGAGTAGGCCATCTGGCCCTTGGAGCCTGCTCCACCATTCAATAAGATCCTGGCTGATCTGGCCATGGTCTCAGCACTATCAACCTGCCTTTTCCCCATGACCCTCAATTCAATCCCTATGCCAACCTCTAACTAACTGTGTCTTAAATATATTCAATGAGGTAGCCACTGCTGCTTCCCTAGACCAGGGGTAGGTAACCTACGGCCCACAAGCAAATATTGGGATACTATGCTTAAGTGGCCCGCGAGCGATTTTTCCTTATACTAAGTGTTTCATGCGACCACACTGATAACACTGACAGTCTTGTTTCACTTGCTCCAAGTTCTGTTTTGTTTCAAACCAAACACTGGTATATACGAATGACGAGAAGGTAGACTACCTTATTAATATGTAACAGATACTCTCCCTGCACGCACAGGTTTTCAGATGGGATCATACCTATCTGCTTCAAGCAGGCTTCTATAATACCGGTGCCAAGGAAAAATGTGGTGAACTGTCTCAATGACTATCATCCAGTAGCAACTTACATCCACAGTGATGAAACGTATCAACTCCTGCAGAGAAACAATTTACTCCAATTTACCTACCAGAGCAACAGGTCCACAGCAGATGTCATTCCATTGGCTCTGCACTCAACTCTGGAACATTTGGACAGCAAAGACACATACATCAGAATACTCTTTATCGACTACAGTTCAGCATTCAATACCATCATCCCCTCAAGATTAATCAATAAGCTTTGAGACCTTGGCCTCAATACCCCCTTGTACAATTGTATCCTGGATTTCCTCACTTGCATATCCCAGTCAGTTCAGATTGGCAACAACATCTTCTCCACAATCTCCATCAGCACAGATGCACCACCATGCTGTGTGTTTAGACCCCTGCTCCACATACTTTACACTTAATGACTATGTGGCTAAGCACAGCTCCAATGCCATGTTTAAGTGCGCCGAAGGCCCCACTGTCATAGGCTGAATCAAAGGTGATAATGAATCAATATATAGAAGGGAGACTGCAAATCTGGCTGAATGGTGCCATAACAATAACCCCTCACTCAGTGTCAACTAGGCCAAGGAGCTGATTATTGACTTCAGGAGGAGGAAACTATAGGTCCATGATCCAGTACTTACTGGAGCATCGGAGGTGGAGAAGGTCAGCAACTTTAAGTTCCTCGGTGTTAACATTTTAGAGGACATGGCAGCTCCTCTACTTCCTTAGGAATTTGCCAAGATTTGACATGATGTTTAAAACTTTAACAAACTTTTATAGATGTATAGTGGAGAGTATATTGCCTGGCTGCATCACACCCTGATATGGAAACACCAATGCCCTTGAATGGAAAATCCTACAAACGGTAGTGGATACAGCTCAGTCCATCACGGTTAAAGCCCTCCCCACTGTTGAGCACATCTACATGAAATTTTGTCTCAGGAAAGTATCATCCATCATTAGGGACCACCAACACACAGGTCATGCCATCAGGGAGAGAGTTCAGGAGCCTCAGGACTCACATCACCAGGCTCAGGAACAGTTATTACTCCTCAGCTGTCAGGCTTTTGAACCAAAGGGGATAATTTCACTCAAGTTCACTTGCCCCATCATTGAAATACTTTTTCAACCTATGAATTCACTTTCAAGGGCTCTTCATCTCATGTTTTTGACATTTATTGCTTAATTATTTATTACTATTGCCTCCTTCTTTTTGTATTTGCATTGTTTGTTGTCTATTACACACTGGTTGAACAGGCAAGTTGGTGCAGTCTTTCATTGATTCTGTTATGGTTATTAATCTATAGATTTATTGAATATGCCTGCAAGGAAATGAATCTCAGGGTTTTATATGGTGACATATTATGTACTTTGATGATAAATTTACTTTGAACTTCAATTCAAACACTTCAAGATTGTTCACTTTATCTCTGTGTGATTACAAAGTATTTCCTGGAGTCATACTGGGAGCCCATGAGATCTTCATGTATCGATTTTCTCACTGGCTTAGCCTTGTGAGGTCAAAGATTTTTTTTTATTGATTAATCTCAAATCCTAAAACACTGCTTTGTTTATGAAAACATAACCTTGTATTGATTGAAAGGAACGCAATATACATACTGTAAATAAGAAGAGTAATTATATGGTGAAGATGATTTCCCCCTTCATTCGAAGCTGAAGCCATCACTTTCGCTGCTCGCTCATTAGCTTTACTAGTGTATCAACAAACATCAAGTTTCACAACATACGTCAGTAACAATAAAGCTGATTCTGCCATTTAGGATTGAGAGGAGCAAAATCTTTTCCAATCAGAGGTGGTGAATCTTTAGAATTGTCTACACAGAGCAGCTTTGGGAACCTCTGCATTATCTTTATTTAGAACAGAAATTGGTAGCTTTGTGGACATTCAGAGAAGACATAAGAGGTAGAGCTGAAAATGGCACTGAAGAGAAAGGTCAGCTGATGTAGATGGGTGGCTTGAACAGTCAGATGGTATACTCCTTCTTCTCTTTCTTACCTTGTTATACTTATGCTCAAGCCTCTTCTTTCTTACATTGTTGGCTAATTTTGCCATTGATAAAGCACTATAATTAAATATTTAGTTAATTTCCTCTCAAGAATTCCATTTTCACATCACTAATTAGCTAAACACAGGTATTGTTTTGTCTGTTCAAAGCTGTTTCAAAGGAGGAAGGCTTTTGTGCACTATTTACAGTTCTGCTTTCCAATTTCCTCCCTGTGGTCTTGCTCTTCCTCACATCCATGCCAGTCTCATGGATCAGCGGTTTTCTTAATTTGGAACTATTCTGAGAAAAAAAAGAAGGGAGTTCTCCCTGAAACCCTACCCAATATTTAAACTTAACTGAGAAGACAGAAAGAGATTGCCTGTCAATCTCACACTGCTGATTTTAGAAATTTGCTCGGTGAAAATTGCCACAATTTCTACTGGTGATTCCACTTCAAGATAAACTACCTCATTTTCCAAAAAGACAAGTAGAGTATGCTGAAGTAATAGAATGAAAGGTAGATACGCAATCCCTTGGTGAAATTACAAGGAAAGTGGGACACAATGTTCAAGCAACGTTTGCCTATAGACTTCTGACTACTCCACAGAAGGGCTGGATTCATCAGTTGTTGGCAACTGTTGAGTATCACGAAATAGTGATCACCATCTCAAAGTTGGAGGTCAGGTGAGAAGAGTTTTTTTAGTTTAGAGCATTGTTAATCTTTGCAGTTCTCTAACTAACAAAGCTGTGGAGGTACTCAAGACAAAGTTTAATATTTTTGATATTGAATAAATTAAGAAATATAAGGTTAGGACAGGAATGTGGTCCTGAGATGAAAGATCAGCCATGATCTTACTGATGACTGAGCAAACACAAAGGACCAGATGGTATACTCATATACCCCCTAATTAAGTTCTTTTGACAAAAAGCTGGGGGAATGTTCCAACCATTCTTTGTCCTTACTCTCAGCATTCAATGTGACAAGCCTTGCTTAATACACCAAGTGCAAAACATCAGGCATGTCCATCAGTGTGTGTGGCAGGTGTTAATGCTGAATACAACTTGGTGAAGATTGAACACAAGAAATTCTGCGGATGCTGGAAATCCAAAGCACAGAAGCAAAATGCTGGAGGAACTCAGCAGGTCAGGCAGCATGCATGGAAATGAACAAACAGCCAACAACTCGGGCTGAGACCCTTCTTGAAGTCTGGAAAGGAAGGGGAGGGGAAAATGCCAGAACAAAAAGGTTGTGGTGGGGGGGAGAGGGAAGATAGCTAGAAGGTGATAGATGAAGCCAGATGGGTGGGAAAGGCAAAGGGCTGGAGAGGAAGGAATCTGATAGGAGAGAAGAATGGACCATAGGAGAAAGAGAAGAAGAAAGGGTCCAGGGGAAGGTGATAGGCAAGTGGGAAGAGGTAAGAGGACAGAAAAAGGGGGGAGGGGAAAGAATTTTTGTATCAGATGGAGAAATCCATCAGATTGGAGGCTACCCGGACTGAACATAAGGTGTTGCACCTCCACCCTGTGGTGGAGATTAATTTACTTCAAACAAAGGACTCCATATAGGATCAAACAGGCCCATCAGTCTAACCTCTCATGCTATGTTTGAGTCTCCCCTCAACCTCTACCAATGACAGCCTTCCTCAGATAGAAGCTGGTGAAACATAAATCATATGGGAAGATCTCCTATGTGGGTAAAAGCAATTCTGCTGCAGATTTCCCAGCTCCTAGTTTGTGAATCTTCTTGCTGAGCCTGTGTCAAGCACTGTGACCACGTCTGCAGCTCAAAGCAGGGACATTTCCAGCTTTAACTGAAGTTGCTCGGCTCTTTAAACACAGTCACTCTCATAGTATGAGTGGGGGGACAACTCTCCCTGTGATGTGGAGTTGAGGAACTCAGAGACTGCTGACTGAGGGCAGAGAGAGTAGCTGAGAACAACACTGGAGCTATCAGTTGTCACCAACCCGAGCTCACCCTAGATTAGCCTGAGCTCAAAAAAGCAGCTGGAATATTAGAACTTTAGCAAGTTTTTGACAAGAACAGGCCATTTGGCTCAACAAGGCTTGCCAAATTCCTCTTCACATAGTGTGTTGAAATAATTATTGAGTTTAGATTTGAAAGTCTCTAAGGTACTACTCTCAACTCCCAACAAGGTACTTTGTTCCATGTGCCCACAACTCGCTATGTAAAGAAATGCTTCCTGGTGTAGTCTGAATTCTCCCTTTACCTGTGGCCCTGTGCCCTTGATGATGGATTAATTTTGAAGTAGCAGCTGGCATCCACCTTATTTATACCCTTAATGATTCTGAACATTTCTATCATGTCTCCTCTCATTCTACATCTATTTAGGCTAAAAAGATTTAATTATTTCAATCTTCCTTCATAGCTTGTACCCTGCAGATGTGGAATGAGTCTAATCGTCCTTCTCTGAACTCTTCACAACCTTCACAACCCCTTCACAATATGGAGACCAAAAGGTTGCATCGTTTATACTGTTGATGTAGGAAGATCTTTGCTTCCTCTAAAAAGAGCATGAGTGAGAGAGAGAGAGAGAGAGAGAGAGAGAGAGAACCCTTCCGAAGCTCAGAGCAATTGGGATTTTGAAAAACTGCAGCCAATTAGTGCAAAACAAATAAAAGTTGGCCAGGAATCGGTAAACTCTGCTGCTCCTCATGTAATCACACACTGAATTTGGAGGTCTGTGGGGGCCACAGTTTAATGCCTCGTAGCTGCATCACTTGAACTAATATAAAAACTCTACAGCTATGGAAATCTGAAATGAGTTGTGTGATTACAGGAAATAGGGCAATAAATTATGAAAATGACATAAGATACTTAGCTATAATGGGTTCAGTAAATGGCAAAGATCTACCTAATATGGGAAAACGGGCAATTGATCATTTTAGCTGAAATAATAAAAATACATAATATTTAAGTGGTGAGAGATTTTGAAGCATAGAAGGATCTTGGTGTCCTCACTCTTAATTTGCAAAAGATTAGTCTGTAATTAGAAAGATGAATATAATATTCACTCTGAGGGGAATTGCACGTAAAAATAGGGAAATTTTACTTCATTTATATTGGGCATTAGTGTGACCATATTTGGAATGCACTTATGGTCACAGTGCTTAAAATAAAGGCAATTAGAAATTTATTTCAGAGCATCAAAATGTGGGATATGTGACTGGTTGTCTATTGACAGGTAGGTGACAACAGAAGAAGTGCAAAGAGAAAATGAGAAAGATATGGGGGAAGGATGAGCGGGAGAAAGAGAGAGATAGAATTAGAAAGAGTGAGACAGAGTAGAAGAGAAAGAAAGAGAAAGTAACGTTTAAAACCAAGGGAGAGAGGAGGGACAATAACGAGTAAATCAGAGAGCAATGGAGAGAGAAAAGGTATAAGGATAAAATAGAGTGGGAACAAACACAAGAAAATAAGAGAGAAAATGAAAGGGAGAAGATCAATCAAAAGAGAACAGGTATAAAAGTGAAAAAAGGAGAAATAAACCACAGGCAACACACACAAAATGCTGGAGGAACTCAGCGGGCCAGGAAGCATCTACGGAAAAAAGGACAGTCGATGTTTCAGGCTGAGACCCTTTGGCAGTCCTGATCAAGTGTCTCAGCCCAACTGCCCACTGTACTCTTTTCCACAGATGCTGCCTGGCCTGCTGAGTTCCTCCAGCATTCTGTGGGTGTCGCTTAGATTTCTAGCATCTGCAGATTTTTCTCTTGTTTGTGAAATAAATCACAAGATTGAACTGCCAGCGTAAATATCTGTTATGGCTCTTTATGCATTAGTGACAAATATGACTTCCTACTCCATGCAAAAGTTTGTTAAGAGTATCTCACAGATTAGGGTTCTGTTCATATGAAAATGCAGAAACATAAAAATTAGTTCACACATTAAACAACACCCTCTACACTTGTCCCACCATCGCCTGCCAGGGCAGATTTCTGGCCACCTTCTGACTGCAGCTGAGGATTTATCTGACAAGATGCAGCAAAGATGTGATTTATTATAGAACATGGCAGGAAGGATTTATGCCGATAGGCTGATATACTGTACAGGAGTTCACAGTATATCCCTGATTGAGCTGCATGTGACTACACACAGAGTGCACAGATAAGCACCTCAAGTGGTAATCAAGACAGCGCAGCTTAGCTCGGTGCAGTGGGGTTTGTCTACAGATCGCATGACACAACATGAATGACTACGGCAGCGTCGGAGGAACCAGCTTTCAGATGAGATAGAAAGAAGAGCAAAACACTAAGTGTCAATCTTTCAAATATATTTGCAAAGAAAAAGCTAAATGAAAGTAAACACGAGTCGCTAAGAGGCAGAGGCGAGACAAAATAACCATGGAGTATAAGGAAACAGAAATACGTTGTGATTAATATAATGGTTAAAAGTATAAATAATGGATAATCAAGAGTTTGATCAAAAAGAGAAATATAAATAAATTAGCTGAATCAGACCTTGATTTACATACAGTAGTACCTTTTGGCATAATTTCAGTCATGTACAAGCAATAAATTGTGATGCTTTACTTTTATATATTAATGATTTCCCCTTTACAGGGTACAGTGTGGTGGCCAAGATTGCACAAATGTGGCTAGAATACACATGCCACTCAGCTGCCTCTCCATCCAGTTACTATGGGATATTGTCTCACAAACATTATGGCCCACGTGCCTTTACCCACACGTTATCTCCTGTTGTAAATGTTCACTATGAGCTTAAGGTGAAAATTACATGAAATTGATTCAAAAAGTGACACAGCAATGACATCGTCTGTGCTGTGACAAGACCTCAACGTGAACACAGAAAATGTAAAGGCTGACTAGGCTCCTTAAGGCACAATGAGACACTTGAGCCTGTAGACCAGGGAAAGGAGGGAAAAATTAAAACAAGTATTTCTACAAATTTATCAAACAATACTCAACTACTGTTTGATATTTGTGAGGCATTCATACAAAAGATGAAAAAACTCAAACAGAGAAAAAAAGCTGCATAGATGAGCAATAACTTGAGGAAAAAAAAGCAATTGCATAATCACTTAAAACAGGGAGTTGTGCCAACTTCAGGAAAGTACACAGTAGAGCAGTTAAATAAACTGCTTTAATCACTTGGAGTTGCAAAATATTGTCGGTGCTGGAGGAACTCAGTGAGTCGGGCAGAGTCTGTAGAGAGGAATGGGCTGTCAACATTTTGGATTAAGTGCCCTGATGCAGATAGGTTCTTCTAAAAGCTTGTTTGTTTTTTTCTTTGTGCTTCAAAGGTTAGTTTGAGAAACTCTTAGATAACCAATGCTGCATAATGCTAAACTGGATGGAAAAGCTGTGCCTACACCACAGAGCAGACGGCCAAAATCATTAAGCAGAAAGGTCACAAATCACAGCCAGTTTCTAACGCAGCTGAAACTGGCACATTTTGAAAGTGGATACCAAAGGAAACCTTTTTTTTCTGAAGAAATTAGAAATATGTCCTGGGTTCCAAGGTTGCAAAAGACCAATTAATCTTTCTCATCTGTGGAAATTCAACAGGGTATTTTAAGGTAAAACCTATACTCCTTTATCCAAGCAAAAACCTGTGTGCTCAAAGTCAAAAATAATTTTTGCTACCAATGTTTATGAGAGCTAGCTGATGTACATGAGTCACCAGTGCTGTTTAAGAACTGGCTTCATTGTTGTTTTCTGCATGAAATGGAATAGTACTTGGGATCAAAGAACATGGATAATATCCCAGGCTACATGAATAGCTACAGGCTGTGCATCCTAATGTAGAAGAGGCTTTTCTTTTTCCAAACATACCCAACACCCCCCCCCAGTATGTTTTGTGGCAAGAGCTTTGTAAGCAATTTATAATTTTTAAAAATTATAAATGTTATTGTATTTATTAATCCTTCATAAGATGAGCATAGTATGATAATAGTTCATATGTTATTAGGCTTAACTAAATCTACTGTGCTATAATAATTGGCCATATGGCATGACAGAATTAATATGTGACAAAAATAAGTTTTGGTTATTTGTATATAATTAGGTTTTCCACTGATGGAGAACTTCACCTTTGGAATAAAATTGTGAGCTGTATCAGGGGCCAAAAGCAGAGCACTTGCTGTTCCCAGGAGCCCACGGAAGCAGAGGGAGTGCGAGAACACTACTTTGCTTGAGAACTGTTTGCTTCCTGACTTCCATTCTGAACTATTCTCAAGGTGGTATTAAGGGCTATTGCTGACACTATACATCTGCTGTCACTAGGGATCTCCAATCTCAGTAGGGCTATGAAAATTGTGTTTACTCCAATAGACAAATGGTTTACTAACTGCTTCATCAAACAATTTTCTCATAGATATTGATGGAAGTGTAAATACTAATGTAGTAACCAATTGAAAGGGATGACTTATTTATGCAGCACCATAATTTCAAGATAAATCAGCAGTTGATTAAAGGTAGGCACTGTTGTAAGGTGGAGAACACTATAACCAATTTGTACACAATGAGCCTTCACAAGCAGGTAATAAATAAATTTTAAATATTATTAAAGTATTTCTTTAGAATGTACAGTATACAGAAATAGAATTGAATAGAATTACTCAGAGTTCACACTTGATCTGAATTTGATCACAGTGGTTGCCTGAAATTATGGTGCTATATGAATAAAGTCACTCCTTTCGATGGTTAGAAAGATTGCACTAATACAATTCCAAAAATATAGTCAGCTTAATGTAGTTGAAGTGAGGTTTTGGTAAGTTAAATTCCCTTGAATTATTATTTATATCCACTAACGCTAAATTCAAGGCAGAGATTCCAACACCGATTCGATGCTACCCATGTCAAGGTGACATGAAAGATGCATTTTTCATTCAGAAATTTTGTGCAATCGTTCATTACCATCATGTTTGACAAAATGGAATCTCAGCCGGACAAGAAAACCCAAATTCAACCCCCTGATGTCATCACTCACCGAAGGATTTCTTTGCGGGTAAAAAAGGTGCAGTCCTGAAAGAGAGAAGACAAGAGTTTTAGTTCAGTCACAGGGAACGAGCTATCACAATAAGCTCAGGACCTACTGAGGGAACCTATACCATCACTAATAGTGCCATGGACACTCAATATCTTCAGTCCAGCGCCAATAACAACATTTTGAAATCTCAGATTTACTGCAGCTAATTTCATCAAAGAATATGATGCAGTGGTTGAGGTTTCGAAACTCTGTCAACTGAAATGAGCGATTAGTTTAATACTCTTGGCACAAAATACCACTTCCTCTTTTATTCAGATGTTCTAACCAACTATAGCAAACTGAATAATACAGAAATTCCTGGAGGTTTTCACTGCTGGGATGAAATATCCACTAGAATTTGCTTATACCATCAACCCCCAAAGGAAACTAGGGTATGAGTTAAAGCATGCTCTAATTTCCAGGCTCTTTGAAGTGTTACAGCAAACAGCCTGAAATTGATCATTCAATCTCTGCACCTCAGTCAAGATCCTGATTTACCTCAGTTAGTCCATTTTGTACACAATTAACATAAATGGGCAAAACAAAACCATCACCCAGTGTGAAATAATTCCTCTTTCCTCATATTTAAAAAAATATTAGCTAAAACCTGTTCAAACATTATTGAGTTCCCTGTATATTGTGTGCATAGCATTGTTAGGGTGTGCATAGTGTTGATATTGAGAACATGCTGTGTTCATCTTGTGCCTGTTGTGTATTTTGTGTGTACAGTTTTGTTTGGTATGCCCATTGTACATTGTGTGCATGATCTATATTTTGCATGCACATGGATCATTTTGTGTATAGGATGCTTGCTTCACAAGTGCAGGCAGATTTTGTGAGCAATTTTTTAGTTTTGTATGTAGGAGATATTTGCTTGCTGGCTTACTTTATAGCATATATTTTTAATCAGAATCAGGCTTCTAATCACTAGCTTCTATGATATTAAATTTATTGCTTTGTATCACGTGCACATTATTTATTTTATGTGTAGTGTGTGCAATGTCTGCCCTCTGTTCATGGTGAGCATCTTGGAAATACATATACAGAGGTGTATCTTCTGCACACCTTTATCACAAACACACAGTGCATAATTTCTGTTCATGGGGTGTATTTTTGTTTTGTATGTGCCAGGTATATTTTCTGTACCTGGTGGGGTTTTCTACGTGTTTTCTAGGCATGACACACATTCTGTGCATTTTCTGTGCACAGTTTATACTTTTTTTGTACACAATGAGCATTTTATTTTCATAGTGTTTGCTTTGTGTGTATGAAGTACAATTTATGTTCTGTGTGAAGGGTGTGTATTTTGAGTGCAGACTGTTTGCAAGGTGCATTATTTATGTACACAGTACATACAGTGTGCAATACATGTATAATGTTTCTACGGTATTTGTTCCCAACAGTGTGGAGTATTTCACAACGACTGCACTCAAAATGACCACACACACAATATACAGAGCACATACAAAATACACATGATGTTTTCAACTACGCACAGCATCGGTGACTGAAGAGTGCACCCTCATTGCAGGAATCGATCTGGTGAATTTTGTTGCACTCTATCACAAGCAGGTCCTCCCTAGGTTATGTGTACTGGACTTACGGGCAGCCTGTATATACAAATGAATGCTTGGAGTCTGGCAGGATAGACTTGCTGGCTGCTGTGCATCTACAGGCATCAACTATCATGTGGGAACTCAGTTTGCGGGGATATCATTGCATCTTGCAAAGAAACCTGAATGTTTGGTTTAACTACATGTTGGCCTTGGTTGGGCTATGGTTTCATTTCTGGGTGGCCAACTTTCCAGCTTACGATCTATATGCAATATTCTGGTTGCCCTGTGGAATCGCAGCAAGACAGCCTTCCACTTGTACTAAAATCCTCTTGTCGCAAGTGCACTAACTTTTGATGATTCATGTTTAAGGACACTCAGGTCGCTCTGCAAACAGCTTTTAATGTAAGTTTGCAGGGGTACCTGGGTGTCCTTGTACACAAATGCTGCAGAAGAAGCACTGCTGGGTTGTTGCACAGAATTTTGTCGACGCTAGCTTGGTGACAGAGGTGCATGGGTTGAAATGTATAAAGACTGCCTATCAAGCAGCATGATTTGTCCTGGATGGTGTCAGATATCTGGACTCCCAGACAAATACAGCATCTTCATCACATTCCAGTTGTATACCTTGTAGATAATGGTAAGACTCTAATAGTTAAGGATTCATTGTAGATTACCTGTCTTCAGTCTGCTGATGGCCCAAGACTTAAAATTCCAGGCTGCCAAATCACCATCATGTTGTTTGTTTTAAGCTATCAATATCAATTGACCATAACACAAAGAAAAACTACTTATGTTCGAAAAGTTTCAGAAATTAATTGGACTGAAACACTTATCATCATTAGCATATACACTAAGTGACTCTGAAATTCTATAGAATGAAACATGAGACCAGTGGGGTAAGCACTTCAATTAAACAAACAGAAGTCAATCCAGATATTACGGCAGGATTATTTAAAATGTCTAGTGTTTCAAGATGAGCCTTCACTTCAGTTTCTATTTCATTATTAAATTCCACTGCATCCCTCTGGACCTTGTATGTTCTTCCTTTCCAGAACCAATGTATTATGCTTTGATATTGTGTTACCTCAGGGGCAGTAGGACAGATCTAGCTCAGTAGCCAGGCAGTAATAATGGGGACTGAAACTGTGCATATTGAAACTGGAGCCACACTCAGTTTAACATTCAATCATAAAAAGTCAGAAATTTCCCGGTCTCTCTCTCCTCTTTACAAACTACATTCAGGTTAGTTGTCAACTCAAGGCACATGTTGAGAAATGTAGCCTGTACTACATTTTCTAATCAATAACAAAGTTCATTGATAATATAAAAGATCATTAACACAGAAATGAATGACCAATGCCCTATAAACCATTCTTATCTAACCATTTCAAACCAACCTTCTACTTCTCACTCATGTCTATCTCATATTCCCTTAAATTATGATTACCATGAAGCAAATATACTAATGTTTGATAGTAACTGGGTTATACTGCAGTGAAAGAGAACAGCAATCTGGCAGATAGAGTCATAGAGTCATAGATGCTGGATATTTTCTAGTATCTTCCAATCTTGTGTCAAAGACCTTACTAGATTTTGAAGTTCAAATACAACTAAAAAGTTGCAGAAGGCTAAAGAGTTGCCATTTATTTCCAATCAATTACTTAAATAATTTGACCTGATGTCTAAAGAGTTTTTGAGATCTAGGGAATACTGTATATTGAATTCTTGCAATAGGAATTCCTGTGTTACACCATCTTGTTCACCATTGGTTGAATGCATGTGAGGAACGAGTCTACCTGGATATTAATCTGAGTAAACAATCAGCCTCTAAGGAAAGCTCCAAACCCACATTATTTATCTAAAATAAGAATATTTAAGTTTCAGCTTCTGTGCATTGATCATTGGTCACGGACAAAGGACATAATGCTTTGAAATATATTCAAACAGATATACTATCCAGAACAGGTCACAGTGAAATAAGTTTTAAAAATACAGATGATAATAAAACACCAGGAAAATCACCTTCTCTCCTGTTACATCTAGGAATCCAGATATATTTTGAATAACAATATTCAAACAATTGCAATTGCAGGAACCCTGTAACACAGGGACAGAAACAATTTGTGGACACAGGGACCACCATAAAAGATTGAGGATATTTGGGTGTAAGTACCTCAAATACACACAAAATTCTACCACCCCTTGACCTCTTCCTATTATACACCATCTCCTGCTCCTAATTGCTTTTGGGCTTTGTAGGCTGAAAACTTTTCATAGTTTGTGATTGATCACCTCCTTAAACTCTGTTCAGTTTGGCTAGGATCGTGCACCATGACCACAGCCTTTTCCCTAGGTTACTCCACCTAAAATTAAAACACTGTTGTAATGTATTTGAGTTCAGTTGTTTGTTAGCCTTTAACAAAGTCTGCTACAGCATGTATGGGATGAATTGGAATTGGAAACAGTTTATTATTGTCACATGTACAGGAATACAGTGAAAAGCTTGTCTTGAATATTGATCATACAAATCAAATAATTAGACAATACAGTGAGGTGGAGCAAGGTAAATCAATAATAATGCAGAATAAAGTTTAACAACTACAGAGAAAGTCAGTGCAGGTAAATAATAAGGTACAAGATCATAACAAGGTAGATTGTAAGGTCAAGAGTCTACCTTATCACACCAGGGGTTAGAAGCTTTTCTTCAGCCTGGCAAGATAAACTCAAAGATGAAATGTATAATATAACAATGGCTCTTTGTAGATCATCAGTGGAATTTTTTATAGTCACGTTGTTATAACCCAAAAAGGAGATAGTTACATGACAGACATTTTAAAGTGGTAATAACCTTTAAACACCATTATTATATATTAGACTGCTTAGAAAATATAATTTGATTTTACAATTTTAAGAATTTAACTGAGTTCAGATGTTTGATGTCATGGCAGTGTGACTTTACTTTTGTTAAACTTGCAGATTCACCAGATATTGGAGCAACCTCCAGCTTTGGGTTAGTACATACTAATCTTGACTCTGAAAAATTGTGTTGTTCCCAAACAATTTTGAATTCACTTTAGGAATGTATTCACTGACACAATCTTCTTCTTTAGTACTGTTATTACGCACTATAATGAAATGGTTTACAAGAATTCCTCACCGATACTCATGAGATATTATTCTTATATTCAGTTATTTCCCTGACATTCTATCCTCTTATTTCTAAACTCCCAGAAGACACCAGTACAGGAACTCTAACATGCAGGAACTCTTCCCTCCGCCAGCCTGAAGGTCACCCTTGGACAAGGTGTAGCACCTGCTTAGCCCCCAGCTCAGAGTCACTTAAAGCCATGGAAGCAGGTGGATGATGGTAACATGAGTAGGGGGTGCATACCACAAGTCCAAGTTATGCAACAACTGACACCAGGTAGTTTACCTCTGAAGAGTATTGATAATGGATGAGGTCACCCATCTTGTAAAGACATTACCCAGAAGAAGGCAATGGCAAACCACTTATGTAGAAAAATTGCTGAGATCAACCATGGTCATGGATAGAGAAGGAAGACCATGATGGCCCACGTCATTAGACACAGTACATAATGATAATGATGAATATGCACCCTGTAAGTGGTGTATGATCCCAAGTTACTGACTTCTGACCATTTTGGATGACTATTGATTAACACTAAAAGGATACCCAGCACAAGATGCATATTAGATGAATTCTTATTGGGCCAATTGAAATGGACTTGAAGTTCATTTCTAGCCTCAATGGCAATGTTGTACAACGTTGTGTTCTACAACCTTAACATACTAACAAACTGATGGAAAAACTCCCCAGCCAGAGTCTTCATATTCGTTATGCCCAGGTAAATTTCATGAAGTTTGTCCGTAAACTTGCTTTGCTGTTGTATCAGCAACACTACGACACTGCCACTTTCCTTAGTAGACAATTCAGTGTACTTTGTCAGACCCATATCTGAATCAGTGCATGCATCTAAATTATGTTCATACATTTCTTCAATAATTGTGTAGTTTTTCATAAATTGATTCCCTACTATTGCAGTGTTGAGAAAATCATATCCCACTGTCTGCAGAGTATACATTTTGCTTTTTCCCAGTTGCCAACCATTTTAATTCCTATCCCCATTCCCATTCTGACATGTGAGTCCATGGTCTCCTCTTTTTCCATGGAAAGGACACTCTCAGGGTGGAGTAGCAATACTTCATAGGTAGCCTCCAACCTGGTGGCATGAACCTCAGTTTCATTTTTTAGTAATTATTTTCCCTCCCCTTCACTCCTCTTCTGTTCTCCACTCTGGCCTCTTACCTCTCCTCACCTGCATGTCACCACCTCTTGGTGCCCCTCCTTATTCTCTTTGTCCCATGGTTTACTCTCCTCTCCTATCAGATTCCTTCTTCTCCAACCCTTTACCTTTCCCACCTACCTAGCTTCACCTATCACCTAGTTAATCTTCCTTCCCCTCCCTCACCCCCTCACCTTTTTATTCTGCCATTTTCCCCTTCCCTTCCAGTCCTGAAGAAGGGTCTCGACTGTTTATTCCTTTCCATAGATGCTGCCTGACCTGCTCTAGAATTGTGTCTATGTTGCTCTGAATTTCTAGCATCTGCAGAATCTCTTGTGTTTATAAATTTTGCTTTCTATGTTCATTTAGTGGTCTAAAGATGTGTGCCCACACGGTTTGGATGTTCTATACTCAGTATCACAGTTGCACTGAGACAATAGGACGGCTCACCTCTATGCCTGCCACCATAAAAGGAACAGCAGATGGACTCAGAACAGATAGACCTTGTGGCCAGTAGCTAGTGAGTTAGTGTAAATGATCTTTCCAGCAAGAACTGGCAAAAACTTGAAGTTCTAACTGGAACCACCAAATCCTCTTTCTTAACCAGGGAGTTAATTTTCTCTTTTGGTCAGAGGGTAAGATACATAAGCAAGTGGCCACTCACAGGCCCAGTCCTTGGTGTGATTAATCACAATCTCAACTGCATTTAGAAGCATTGAAGGCAAATTTTATCATATGCCTTCAAACAATTTCCATAGCAGAGTTTGTTTGACATTCTCCAAAATCACTAGCAAGATGAAGTCAGCAAGGACAGGTGGGTTTTCAACGCCGTCTGTCTGCATTTGATTGGTCTTGCTCTCCCTCTCACTAGCTGCTGTCAGAGGAACATGCAGGATTCCCTATTGCAAATGAGGTTATGGACTCATTTTGGGGTCTTTGAGGTTCATGTTGAGATTCTGGTTATTTTATTTTGTTGTTTTTGAGTGGTTTGATCGATGCAGACTGGGGCACTTCGGCAAAGAATGGCCCTGCAACTTGTGGTGGGCTAGTGGCAGAGCACCAAACTGATCTAAACTGAATACTACTGGACTGCTGGTTTGACATTTGATATTCTATGTGGTGTTCACCACTGGCACAAGTTGTTCTTTTTTCACGCGATGGGTGTTTGATGTTTTCTTGAACCCATGGTGTTTCCGTTTCGTGGCTGCCAGTGGGAAGACAAATCTCAGCTGTATTCTGTGTACATACTTTGATAATAAATGATCTTTGAATCTTTGACTTCAGTTCAAGCGTCAAAGGCGCATGCCCGACTACGACAAATTACTGCACTGTACTAGAACAGGTTCTTTAGGAGGCTTCAAACACACAGAAAGTAAACATAAAATATAAAATCACAAACAATTCATTATTTAAAACAGGCTTAAACAAATTAATAGCTCTATTGCAAGATTGCAATGGTATTTTGTTGTGTTTTTGATGTAACCTGAGCAACTCTTGATGCAATCAATTCCTTGTGGATCACTTCAAATAAAAACTCACGGTAATCGATAGAGCAGTCCGTTTTGTTCAAGATGCACTTTCAATAATAAAAGTTAAAGATTTCTTTCTGATTCTCCATACAATTTGTTTCTTTACAATTTTTTTATTTGTGCATATTTATAGACATGAAGGCTGCTAGAATCTATATGCTTATTTGCATAAGTAGATTAATGTAATGCACATTTGCATTGAGGATATAGTATATTAAACACAATTAAGATTTGCGTATATTTGAAACTGTAGGCATCATGTGTGCTACAAAATTGTATATGAACAAGAATGATGGCAGATGCTGTATATTGTTACACATGGTTGTCAGTTGGTTTTTGGCCTGGATATTCCTGATGCTTAACTAGAAATTGAGCTTTAGAATCATGAAAGCACAAATGACTATTATGCTTCAGCAGAAATTTCTCTGAAGGTATAATTTGTCTGCGTGGGTAAAGAGAAACATACGTATGAAATAATACAGGAACAGTTTACTTGGTGCCTGAAGCCCACTCCTGCATTTAATAAAATCTAACTGCCATAGATTTGTGCCCACAAGGAAGCCTTCAGCCTGTCACATTAAGGCTGAGAACGGCATCCTTTACTCTGAACATTTTGATAACATTTTGATTACAAAACTGTAAAAATCCTTGGTGAAAGATTACTGTGTATTCTTATAAATCTTTTACTGAAAATGTTACAGAGCTATACAAAATATGCTTACCTTTCTTTGACCTTAACAGTCACATATTTACAGATACTGATTGCACCATTTCAATGGTAAACCCAACCGTCTTCCTTGGGCACAAGTTAGTCAAATGACAAGTCCCCCTAGAGACACCTCCTTATATATCCTAAAGGTATATCTGTAAGTATGTGACTGTTACAGTCAAACGATAGTATGGATAGAACTGATAACCAGTCATAAAGAATCCTTCGTCAGTTAAAATATATTTACAATGGAAAAACTGCTAGAGTTAGTGATTAATTATAGTAGTTAATTTATGGTACCATTTCTTGGTGTGTGACCCATTCACTTCAATGCTTCTTTGCCAAAATTAAGAGCAGTGTATCTGGAAGCTTGGGAAACAATGAAAGAAAGACTTGCATATACTCAATGCTTTCCAAGCCCTCAGAATGTCCCAAAATACTTTACAACCAACTGAAGACTTGTAAACTACCATTTTATACAGCATCAACATCTTACAGACAGGAGTGAGATAATGCTGGTCAATTTCTTGTGGTAGTGTTGGTTATGTGATAAATACAAGGACACAAAGGAGAATTCCCTACTCTTATTGGATGTAATGCCTTGGCTTTCCTTATTTCCAAACCTGAAGGCAAAACCACAGTTTAAAATTTCAGCCAAAGAGTAGTTTCTTCATCTGTACTACTTCAGCTCTCTTGAATGAGACTTGAACTGTCATTATAACTGGTAAGGTAGATTAATTAATGCCTACTGCTGAGAACAAACCATCACTGCAAAAGCCTGCCAGCTATAATATGTGAGAGGAGCTCCTGGAAGTTTCTTGCAATTACTGGCCCAAACAAGCTTATAAAATTTCCACACGGGAGAGGCCATTCAACCACGTCCATGCCAGAATAAAAAGAGTTATCTAGTTTAATCCAACTTTCCAGCAGTCTATAGCCATGTGGATTATAGATCTTGGTGCACACCAATTGGCATTTAGTTTAGGAGCTGAGATACTATGTAACAGTTACACAAGATAGTAATGAACCATATCTGGAGTCTTGTGTACAGTTTTGCTTGCCCTGTTATAGGAAAGGTGGCATTAAGCTGGAAAGAATGCTAAGATGACTATTGACAATGTTGCCACTCAAGGGCCTGAGCTATAAGGAAAGTTTGGGCAGGCTAGGTCTTTATTCATTGGAGCATAGGAGATGGAGGGGTGATGTTATCAAGGTGAGTAAAATCATTAAGGGCATAAATAAGGTAAACACATACAGTCTTTTTCCCTGGTATAGGGGATCAAAAACTGGAGGGCATGGTTTTAAGATGAAAGGGAAAAAGATTTAAAAGTGGCCCATATATGGATTGCACTGCCAGTGGAAGTGGCTGAGGTTGGTAGAATGACAGGTACATAGATGGGAAAGGTTTAAAAGGACAAGGTCCAAAAGCAGCAAATGGGCATCTTGGTTGATGTGGACAAGTTGGTTTGAAAGGCTGTGTTATTCTCTGTGCTGTGTTATTCTATGAACTAAGTACTTTTTAAGTACGATGAGGATTTTAGCTTCCATCATCTTTAGTGTTCCAGTGCACTACCCACACCTCCTCCCGCCAGGTGAAAACTACTGTTGAGTCCCATCAAACACATCTACAAATACAGTTATTCATGATAGGAGGCTCACATCTATATAAAATTCAATTATGTTATTCTCCCCACCCATCCCACCTCCTCTATTGCAAGAAAAAAGAACCCTAAATTGGTCAACCTTTTTTAATAGCTAACATTTTCAGGCCAGGCAATGTCACTGTAAAAAAAAACAATGTTGGAAATACTCAGCAAGTGAAAGGAGAAAGTTAATAGTTGAGACCCCAGGTCCTTCACCAGAATGCTAGAGTTGTTTCAGCATTTTCTGTATTTATTTCAGTCCTTCTTTCCTGTGAGATTCCAGCATCCGAACGCCTTTGTATTTTTCTTTCAACATCCTGGTAAATCTCCTGTCCAAAGTTGCAACTATTCTTTAATATGGCAAACAGAACTACACAAAGTTTCCAAGCTGTGGTTTAACCAGTATCATATAAAAATCTATTCTCACCTCTCTGCATTTATACAGTATTCTATGCCTGGGGTAATAATGGAAAGTCCTTTTACCAAATTACCAACCCAACCTGCTGATAACCCTTAGAATCTGTGGAAAAGCATATCTGTATCACATCGCTCATTATCCTCATACTTAGTATCAATTCCCACGACCTCTTGTTCCAGTACCCCAAATACATTAGCTCAGACTTCTCCTAATTAAATTCCATTTGCCATTTTTTTCAGCTCAGGAGAGCAAACCACCTCTACCTACCTGCAGGCTGTCATTTTCCTCCTGACCTTAGCCCCAAGTTTTGTGTCAGTTCCAAACTTCATCATGCCCCCTACGTTTTCCTAAATTATTAATAGACAGATACTTAGTATTCAACCCAATGTAACCCCACTGGAAACAGCCGTTCAGTCACAAATACACCCGCCAGTCTTCATTTCCTGTCACTGGGACTCTATTGGATTCAGTTTTTCACTCTCTTCTGAATCCTAAACGCTTTGAGCAGTCTTCCCAGTGGAAGGTTATCAGAAGCTGTTCTAGAACCAAACAGTCTCTATCAAACGCACTGCCATTGGTAAGAAATCAGTAAACTAGCGGCTGGAATGTTTCCCCTGAAGCTCACTTCACTGGAGATTTGAATCTTACAATCTGCACATTGTATCATGGTTTTACAACGCTTTGTTTCCCCTTCTGCTGAATAACGCAGTGAAGAATTAATCGGGTGTTCTGGCACTCCATGTGGTTCCCTGGGAATATTGCCTGCGTTAAAAGTTAACCAAAACCATTCATACTTTATTTCAATTATGCAATTAATATGAATAGCTTCATTTTCTTACAGCAGTCTACACTTCGATTAGCCCAAACAGACGGACCTCGTGGTTGACTCAGTGCGTGAAACTGATGCGAGATTTACAACCACTCGGCTGCAGGACACTGCGGCTAATGCGGACTGCAACGTTTTGTCACTAAACTTACATGGACATATCCGCATACAGAAAGCTCAGATTGTTTTAGATGTAATGTTAAATTGTTCATCTGCATGTTCCCTATACCCGCTCTCGGTACCGCCTGAAATAATCGTGGTCGTACGCAACACTGAACAGCTGTCAGAGCCCGGGGGGATTTAATGAAGTTTTTTGAACTACGGTGAGTCGAGAAAATATAAGCACAATTAACATATTATAAATTACTTCGAATGGACGAAGTTTCCCATTCAAATCAGACAATTTCACTGCCCCGCCTTAAACTTTTGAATAGATGTGATAAATTTCAAGTTTAATTTTGCCTCTGTTCAGCCGATCGATTGAAAACAAGACAGCAATAAACACGCTTAATCGATGTTGTTATTAGCATAAAAATAAATCTACACCGTTCAAATCAACAGGAATGACACACATAAAAGTAAACCCTTCGAGAAGAGACATTTTATCTCGAATTTAACAACCAGCCGATGTGTTCAGACTGATTTGGTTAGTTTTGAGACGGCTACGGTAAGACTCCGAGCCCAGCACATTTCGTGCACGATCTTCTGCGATTCCCTTTCCATCCTCTTACCTGGTAGGCGTCTAGTTGTTCATCAGTAAATATCGTCTGCTTATTACCCATCTTAAACCAGTGACATTCCTCTTGTAGAGATGCATCACACTAGCCGTTCCGGGCGCTCCTTCTACTGTAGTCATTTAGGGCATTTACACAGCGTGATCCCACGCAGAAGGATCCCCAGCCGGCATTGAATTTCAAAAGCACCAGCCGGCATCTGGTGAGTGGCTCGGTGTTTTCTTCCTCCTTCTGGTGGGTACGGTCTTCCCCCGGTGGAGACTGGGTTAGAAGGGAAAGGGTTACATTTTCCCTCCCTTAGTCTGTTGTCTTTCGTTTTGATGTCTCTTTTCCCTGCTCGGTGGCAGTTTCAGCAGGGACAGCTCCCTGAGACCCGGTTTGAGCTCAGTATTCGCCAATCGGCCCTGCCTTGCCAGCCGGCCGGAGACCATTAGGCGGCGCAGAGGGGACCGGGCAGGACTTCACACCCGTACTTCGGCTGTCTGTGACTGTGATTAAAGTACCCCTACAGTGTGGAGTGCTGCACTGAACGCTCAATGCCCAAAGCTCTCCAGTGCGTCGACAAATCAGCTGGAGGAACTCGGTAGGTCGAGTGGCATTTGCTGGAGGAAAGGAACTGCCGACGTTTCGGGTCGAAACCCTGCACCGGGTCCTCGGAGGGAGAAGGCATTTCCCCCCCAAAGACGACACACTTTATTAGCGGAGTACACTGGAGACAGGAACAATCGACCCGAAATATTGAGAGTTTCTTTTCCTCTCAGATGCTGCCAGATCTTTGTTTCTTCAGTGGATTGCTTGTTTCCGCAGATCTCAGCATCTAGTCTCGTGTCTCGAATCTCCAAGTGATATTTCTGTCACTGACCCCATCCCCCTTTGGGGGAGTGGGGTTGAGATAGTGCTGCAACACTAGAGCTGCTGTCTTTCCATAAGACAGTAACTGAGGATAGTACTTACTCTCACAAGCAGCGTTAAAGACGTGACAGGATATTAATTGGGTTAAAAAACGGTGAGTGGGGGGATTCTCTCCCTTGTTCTAGTCTCCATCTAGACCCGTAATTGTGCGATTTTCCTGAGCGCACATTGAAAGCTAAATTTTCTATATTGCAACATGACCTACCTACCTCGAATTTGAGTCTATTTCTTGGGCAGTGACATGCTCCGGGTTGTCCTGAAGTCCTGAAAGATGTATTCGGATAATACTTTAAATATAAAGTAGTATCCGATGGCGGGAATCAAAAATATGATGCCGAATCTCTTGGCCAAAATATGTTCAAAGAAAGAAATGAAGGCAGTGAGGCTGTGGGGTTCTCAGAAAGAATGTTATAGCTTAGGGCAACTATAGCTGAAGACAAGTCTGACAGTGGTAGAACTATTAAGACAACTGGAGATGTGCAAGAGGTCAGAATTAGAAGATTGGAGGACAGTTGCTGAAGCAAGATAAGCTGGAACACTAGAATCTCCCTTTACTCCCACCACCCCCCCCCCCCAGATGCTGCTTGAGTTCCTGACATTGACGTGTGTTGCTCCAGTTTACAGCATCTGCAGCCTGTTTTGTCTCCATCTGCATGCCGCATGTTTCTGATTACTGACTAGTGGCCCCTGGTGGAGAGCATGTGAGTGGCAGGACAAAAGTGGTCCCACAAAAATTCAGCCTCCTCCCACCTTACCACTACTACAGTATCTTCAAACCCTTTCTCCTCTCTATATTTTCCTCACATCCACACAATTTGCCTTAACTACAGCGTGGTAACAGATTACACATTCTTCCAATAACAACCTATATTTTTCATGAACCTATCTGACTCTTTGAATATTTATCAGTGTGATTGAACAAATCATAGCACTTAACTGCATTAGAAAGATTATTATAATTGATTGAGCCTGATCAAAGGGCAAAACAGCTTCACCTAAATTTCACGTTGCTTTTATTGAATTTATGTATGGATTTTGAGGACAGGGTAAATCATACCCAAACAAGTAAATTTGGCTTCATCTACTATTACAGTATCTGTATATTTCACTGAAGGCACAGTCCTAAGTGAGGCACAAACGGCGTTGGGCCATTGATTGATTTCTTTTCATGTAAAATTTAAATAGGTTACTATCTTTAGGCCATTGGGAGTTGGAGAGATCTCAGGATTGTTAGTTTGTCTCATCAGATACATTTCAGCATAAAAGAATCACCTTCTAGCCATTGCCTATACAACTCTGCTCAATTTATAAACTCCTTCTCAATCCTATGAACTTTCATCTTAACTATAGTTCTTTTTCATGAAGGACTATATTAAATAATTTCTGAAAGTCAAGATCAGCAACATTGCTTTCATCAATGGGCAGGGTTAGATCCAAAAAGATTGCAGTAAATAATTAGAATTTGACATTTCTCTTTCTATGCCTTTTGATTTATTCTGTTCATTTTTCCTCATTGTTTGTGCCCTTCTGTTCTTAACAATTCTGCAATAAAACACATAGGTAGTGTAGTTCTTCATTCAATGGTATTGACAGGAAAAAATACTCTGCCTTCCCTTTTATTTAGTGCCAGGAAGCTGGACATTGTTTTGTTTTGGCTAATTACATATTTTCCCTGCTGTCTTAACAGATAGAACACAGAGCAGTACAGCACAGGAATAGGTTCTTCAGTTCATGATGTCTGCACCCACTATGATATGAATTAAAATAAACCTTCCTGGCTGCATACAAAAATATGTATAATTTATGTTTTTTTCTAGTGAACGGTGCTTATTTGATACAATGTGCCTATGAAGCTGCTGCAAGTGAGGTTTTCATTGTACCTGTGCATACATAGACTTGTGCAAATGACAATCAACTTGACTTCAGAATCAGAATCAGGTTTATTATCACTGATAGAAGTCATGAAATGTGTTGTTTTGTAGCAGCAGTACAGTGTAAGCAGAACAAATTACTATAAACTACAATAATAAATAAATAAATATTGCGAAAGAAGAATAGTGAGGAAGTGTTCATGAACTGTTTGGAACTCTTTATCCGCTAAAGTTCAGCATTCAAAACTATCATCCCCTCAAAACTAATCAATAAGCTACAAGACCTTGGCCTCAATACCCCCCTTGTGCAATTGGATCCTCGATTTCCTCACTTGTAGATCCCAGTCAGTTCAGATCGACAACAGCATCTCCTCCACAATTTCCATCAGCACAGGCTGTGTGTTTAGCCTTCTGATCTATTTGTTTTATACTTATGACTGTGAGGCTAAGCACAGTTCCAATGTCATATTTAAGTTTGCTGAAAGCACCACTACCATACACCAAATTAAAGGTGGTGACAAATCAGCATTTAGGATGATGATTAAAAGTCTGGCTGAGTGGTGCCACAACAACCTCTTACTCAATGTCAGTAAGACCAGGGGCTGATTATTGACTTCAGGAGGAGAAAACTGGTGGTCCATGAGGCAGTCTTTATTGGGGGATCAAAGGTGGAAAGGGTCAGCAACTTTAAATTCCTCAGTGTCATCATTTCATGCTGGGCCCAGCATGTAAGTCCAATTACAAAGAAGGCATGGTGGTGCCTCTACTTCCCTAGCAGTTTGTGAAGATTCAGCGTGACATCTAAAACTTCGACAAATTTCTATAGATGTGTGGTGGAGAGTATATTGACCGATTGCATCACAGAGTATAGAAACACTAATGCTCTTGAATGGAAAACCCTAGGATACAGCCCAGTCGATCACAGATAAAGCCCTCCCCACCAACGAGTTTTCTTTATTTTTGTATTTGCACAGTTTGTTATCTTTTGCACACTGGTTGGTGTGGTCTTTCATTGATTCTATTCTGGCTACTGGATTTACTGAGTATGCCTGCAGGAAAATGAATCTCAGGGTTGTATATGGTGACATATATATACTTCGATAATAAATTTACTTTGAACATTGATAAGTCTGATGGCAAAAGGGAGGAAGCTGTTCCTAAAATGTTAAGTTTGTGTCTTTGTCTTTGATCCATATATTTCCTGCATGTTTATGTGATGTTTAATATTTAAACTTAACAAGCCACAATAAATGCCAACTCATGAACTGCTAGGTCAAAGTGAGAGACTGCTGAATAGCTTTTATTTATTTCCAATAGTACAAAAGGTTAACAGGATATCTAGTTCAAGATAATTAAAAAAGATTAAGTGAAAAGAAAACTTCGGAGCATGGAGCAAGGAGGAACATCTGGAAATCTCCAGGAAGGCCCTCTTCGTTGCTGCTGCTGCTGTGAGGTCCGGGTCTCTGCTGAGAAGAACAGGCCCCCAGTCCTTGAGGTCACGTTGCCGATGGCCGTTGGCGGGGGTGTCTTAATACGCTCAGCAGAGGATGGTGCTCAGAGAAGCTGTGCCGGAGCGGATGGTCGGAGGCTTGGAGGTTCGATGGACTTGGAGTCCGCTGTGGTCAGGTCACTTTCAGTGTGTGCTGTGTCTGTGAGACTGGGTTCGACGGAGCTTTCATTGTGTGCTGCATCTGTGAGGCTGAGTCAGGCGGTGCCATGGAAGTCCATAGCAGAGGTATTCCCTTCTGCTGCCAGTGTGGGATGACGAATCTATCGGGACCCTGAGGACTTATGAAAACTGTGTGGTGGTTTCTTTCGAACTTATAGTCTTTTAACATCTTTGGACTATTTTTACCGTGCCCATTGTCCATTTTTTAATCAAATTATGGTATTGTTTGTACTGTTGTAACTATGTTGTTTTTTGCAGGTCTTGTAGCTTTAGTTTTTGGTCTTGTTTTGTCTGGTGGTTTGGAGCTCCTTTCTGGGGAATGTGCTAAGATAGTAGCGCGATATTAATACGCAGCAGCCTCTCCGGACTATGGATTAGGGATTGCCAAACGCTATGTGGATTTTCTGGTGTAGTCTATTTTGTCATGTGCTTTGTTGATATCATTCTGGAGGAATGTTGTCTCATTTTTTAACTGCATTGTATTTGTGGTTTCTAAATGACAAATAAACTGAATCTGAATCTGAAAATTAGTTTTATTTATTTATTTTCAATGTCAAATGTACATTGAAATTTACAGTGAAATGTGTCGCCTGTATCAATGACCAACAGTCTGAGGATTGTACAGGGGACTTAAGTTGTTTAGGGGAATATCTGTTCACAAACAAGAGGCTTGTGAAAAGTCCATAACTTCTCCCCTAAAGGCTGTTGGGGCAGACTTAATGGAAAATGTCAAAACTGATTGCAAGATCCCAGCTTATTGTTAGTAAAAGACACACAATTAAGCTTAGTAAATGGAATTAGAAGGTAGATCAGCTTTGTTGAAATTGAATGATGTAGCAAGCTGAATGTCATATGCTTCCTTTCTTTCTTGTCTTACCTTGGGTATTTCACTGCATCAGACACATCCCAACGTTAAGTAAATTACATTGTGACTATAATAATGAATATATTTTTACAATACATGCTCTGTTTGGAATTGCCACTTAAAAAGGTTGGGAAATTTCTTTCAGAATCAGGTTTAGTATCACTGACATATGTCATGAAATTTGTTAGTTTAGCAGCAGCAGTACAATGCAATAATGATAAATATAGGGAAAACCACTGAATTACTATATATATGTATATATATATATATTAAATAGTTAAATTAAGATCAATGCAAAACATTTTTATTTAAAGTAGAGGAGTAGTGCATATTCCCCACAAGTTTCAATCTGAAGGAATGAACAGCAGTGTCCAGCTGTGTGTTACTGAATTTCAGAATCAGAATCAGGTTTGATATCACTGCCATATGTGCCGAAATTTGTTGTCTTTGCAACAGCAGTATAATACATAATAATTGGGGGGAAATGTGAATTACAGTAAGTAATTATACCAAATCATTAAATTAAATAAGTAGTGCAAAAATACAAATAAAAACGTAGTGAGGTAGTGTTCTTGGGTTCAATGTCCATTGAGAAATCACGTTTTCAGTCTTGTACAGCTCCCAGGATGTATTTACATGGTCCTATCTCAGTGCTGACCTGGACCTTGGTAATAGACAAGGAGGATGGATATACACTGATTTTTTTTTAAAGGATTTTCTTTGGTTTACTTCATCACCAGAAATCTAATGAAATTTGGGAATTTAAGTAACAACAACCGTGTAGAATGTAATTAACGATGCTGTTCTAAAAATCTAATTACTAAAGCTATTAGCATTTACATACTGTATAAAATTTTGCTTAACTGTAGTTGAAGGATTTCTGGAACTTTCGTTGGAGACACGTGCGGGGTGAGACCGGCAATTTTTCTAAACTTTGTCCAACAATGTTTGACAGGTAAAAAGAGTTTGAGGTGACATTAGTTTATTGCCGCGGTGCCTGTTATCTCAGTTCGCTGCCGCAGAACCCGCGATCCCCAGCGATCAACCTCCTCCCGCCATTCGCCTGCCGGCAGCTCAGCGCTCCGTCGTGAAGCTTGCACTTTGCGACACGGAAGCTCCGGCCGACGCTGCTCCGATCAAGGCAACGGTTGCTGGGGAACGGGTTGGCTGGGTGCTGGGTTAATGTCGCTCCTTGGCGACGAAGCTAACAAACGGCGGCCGGTGACTGGGGCTGCAGGGGGAAGGTGGAGGCCGCACACGCTAGAGAGAGAGCGGCCGAAGGCTTCGGCAGCTGCCCAGCAGGGATGGTGCAGAAGGTCGGAGCCGGTGAGTGTGGAGAGGGCTCGGGTGTTTCCTACCCCGCGACGGGATCAACAATCACCCCAACTGTGGTCAACACACACAACTCAGCAGGTCCTTTTATTATTTTCAGATGAAGTAAGTGTAACGATCACTTCCGAGCTGCTCAAATCGATCACTGGGGAGTTTGACCTGGAGTCGATTTTGTTCTTAAAGCTGACGAAAATCGGTGAGTGCAATGATAGTTGGCTGAGAAACTCGTTTTTTTTAAATCAGGTGCATCTCTCTCTCCCTCTCCCTCCCCCTCCCCCTCCCCCTCCCCCTCCCCCTCCCCCTCCCCCTCTCCCTCTCCCTCTCCCCTCCCCTCTCTCCCTCTCCCTCTCCCTCCCCTCTCCCCCCCCCCCCCCATTTTCACTCTCATAGGTCCCATTCCGGGGTAGTGTTGATATGTTCTTAGTCCATTGAAGGAGTTGCCGTTATTACACCCTACCACCCCTTAATAACTTTCCAAACAGCTCTTACAAAAATTGATTATTATTTGACATGCAAACATGTCGCCAGACACGATTTACAGACAAATTTTTTTCCCAATATTACTTTATTCAGAAATATTACAAAATCATTTACATAGAAAAAAACATGCAATAATTCTGAGTCCTTATACAATAAAGTTATTTACAATAAATTATGCGTTGACTCTCTGTTCCTATTCAAATTAAAGATGTTTATAATAAGACATTCATTGACTCTCAAACTTTAGACAAGGATTAAAGACTTATTTACAATAAAATGAAATTATTAACAATAAACATCCAGGCGTTGACTCCCATTCCTTTACCAAAGTTCCTTTATGGTCTATACATTTCCAGCCACTCCTGGGGCACCATGTTGACTCATCTATCCACACCGCTGATGAGGGGTATTCTCCTCCCCACCCGACCCCTCCCACTCCCATGGGTGATGAACCTTAAACTGTGGTCCTTCCCTAATGGGCCTTCGTGGTGGCTGCACCAAGCCTGAATGCATCCCTCAGCATGTAATCCTGCTGGTGAGAATGTGCCAGTTGGCAGCACTCCTCCACAGACATCTCCATGTGCTGGTAGACCACCAAGTTTTGGGCTGACCAAAGAGCGTCCTTCACCGAGTTGGTGATCTGCCAGCAGCACCAGACGTTTGTCTCTGTGTGCATCCCCATGAACAGCCCGTAAACCAGGGAGTCCTCAGTTACGCAGCTGCTGGGCATGAATCTTGACACCATCCCTTCCATCCTCCTCCACACCTTTTTCGCGAACTCACAGCGTGCAAAGAGGTGAGTCACTGACTTTGCCTCATTGCAGTCCTCCCATGGGCAGCAGGGTGTGGAGACGACGTTCCGGGCGTACAGGAGGGATCGGACTTGGAGGGCCCCTCTCACCGCCAGCCAGGCAAGGTCTTGGTGCCTGTTTGTGAGGTCTGGCGATGAGGCAATTTGCCAGATGTACTGGACAGTCTGCTCAGGGAACCACCCTACTGAGTCCATCTTGTCCTTCTGCAGTTCCTGCAGGACATTACGTACTGACAGATATGGTCAACAGATCCATACAGATCCAAAACAGGCCGAACGGCCAAATAATTCAGACACGAGACTGCAGTTGCTGAAATCTGCTAGGCTGTAAATTCGAATGAGCTGCGACAAAACAGATGGATTATTATTAAACAATCAGCTGGAGGAACTCAGCAGGTTGAGCAGCATCTGTACAAAGAAAGGAATTGTTGACGTTTCAGATTCAAACTCCGCTCAAGCCCTAATATTGGGTTCCGTCCCAAAAAACTGGCAATTCCTTTCTCTCCACAGATGTTTGACCCACTGGGTTCCTAGAGCATATGGTTGTTGGGCCAAATAATCTACTGTTCCATGGCAGCTCATTGAGCAACAAGATAAAACAAACCATTAAGAGTGTCATCTGTTTATTTAAATAACAAAGACTTTCAATTATGTAACATAACATCTTTTGTCTTCAGGTACTTTTAAGTATAATTAAATAATAGGAGCAGGAGAATTTTATACTGAACTTCTGACAATCCTTTTAGTTGGCAATGTCAAATTTTAGAAGGTAAAATCCAAAATATGATGTAAACCCAAGTATCTTTTTTAACAAGGGGAGTTTCAGAAAGGAGATTTATGTAAAGGAGTATCTATGTTGTTGCTTGCTTTAGACATCTGCAATCTTGGATGCATTGGAGATTGTGTAAATCTGGAGAGGTTGGACTTATCAAGAAATGACATCTCAAACCTCAAGCCCTTGGCATCACTCAAACTTCTAACTGTACTCAACTTGTCAGCCAATAGAATCTCCAATATCGGTAAAGTAACTATCAAATGATTTTATAAACAAATATCACAAACTTTCATCTGCTGACATAGTAAAATGTAATTAACCTTTAACTGTTGACTCTATTTCTCCCTCATATGGTTCTGAATATTTCCAGCCATTTTCTATTTTTTGTATCACAGAATGAGAATGTGACTTTTACTTCTTTTAATATTTCATTGAGAATGATCATCCAGTAGAACTTATGTTGTTCACTCATACACACAACGTTACAATGACATGCACTAGGAAGCTTCTCATAACTACTTTCTGATTAAGGGAATTCAGTTTGAAACACTAACTCTGTTTTTCTTTTCACACTTGATTCCTCACTTGTTGTTTTATTCCAGTATTTTTATTTAAGTCCCAGGATCTACACTTTCACTCAGTGGCCACTTTATTAGGTACACCTGTACTTCTGCTGGTTAATGCAAATATCTAATCAGTTAATTACATGGCAACAACTCAATGCATAAAAGCTTGCAAGCATGGTCAAAAGAGGTAGTTGTTCAGATCTAACATAGGAACAGGGAAGAAATGTGATCTAAGTGCCTTTGGCCATGGAATGATTGCTGTTGCCAGATGGGGTGGTTTGAGTATCTCAGAAACTGCTAATTTCATGGGATTTTCACACACGACCGTCTTGAGTTTACAGAGAATGGTGTGGAAAAACAAAAAGAAAATCCAATGAGCAGCAGTTCTGTGGATGAAAACACCGTGTTAGTGAGAGAAGTTAGAGGAGAATAGTGAGACTGGTTCAAGGTGACAGTAACTCAAATGCTTCTTTAGTGGTGTTCAGAAGAACATCGAACCTTGACAAGGGTGGGGTACAACAGCAGAAGACCATGAACATACACTCTGTGCCCACCTTATTAGGTACAGAAGGTACCCAATAAAGGGGCCACTGAGTGAATAGAGCCATTTTTACCTTCCAAACTAAACTCCACTCAACATTGTTCCACCTCAAATTACCTGCATAGAATATTTTTCAAAATAGATCTCGTTTGTATTTCAAAGCAGTAATGCTAACTGATTCATATATATCCTGGGAGATAATTTAATTGACTCACTAAACTAATCTTTGAAGACTAATTTTGAACTTGCCTTCTCTTGCTCCTTCCAATAACTTCAAGTACAAATACAGACTGATTACATTCTGCACTAGTAGCTGAAACATCATGTGGTTTACTGAATTCTCATTCTAATGCTTCCTTTGTAAACACCAGCGTTTAACTTATAGATGTCATAATCTAATCACTTGAATCATTCTGATTTATAAATAGCTGCAATATCCTTTAAGTACTTTGCTGATATTAGTTTGCTGGCCTGCAATTGTCCATCTTTTCCCTGCTGTCTTTTTTCAATAGAAAGTACATTCATTATCCTCCAGTTATTCCGTACCACATCTATGTTCAGAAATTTGAAAATTTCCATCAAAGCCACAGCAAATTCTGCCCTTGAATCCCATATTGTCAGGCCTATCTTAATACCTACTTTCCAATGGCAATTTCAAAGTTGAAGTAAATTTATTACCAAAATACGTATATGTTACCATATACCACCTTGAGATTCATTTTCTTGCAGGCATTTACATGAAAATAAAGGTGTACAATAGAGTTTATGAAAAACATGCATAAAGACTAACAAACAACTGGTGTGCAAAATAAGATCCATCACGCAAATAAAAAAAATACGTAATACTGAGAACATGAGTTGTAGAGTCCTTGAAAGTGAACACAAAGTACACGGCAGATACTGTGGTCAAATCAACATGTACAAACAAGCTGGATGAACTCAGCAGGTCGGGCAACGTCTGTTGAAATGAGCAGTCAACGTTTCAGGCTGAGACCAAGGGTCCTGACGAAGGGTCTCGGCCCGAAACGTTGACTGCTCATTTCAATGGATGCTGCCCGACCTTGAAAGTGAGCCTGTAGGTTGGGGGAGCTGTTCAGAGTTTTGGTGAATGAAGTTATCCACTCTGGTTCAGGAACCTGATTGTTCATGCACCTGGTGGTCTTGAACCAATGGTGAGGACCATGAATGTGTGGTCAAGGGAAGTGGAAGCTCGTTTACAAGACTGATTTGAGTCAGAGCACCAGACAACACTCAAGGATTCGTCTATGAATCTGAATGAATATGCCACAGTTGTCACTGACTTCATCGAGGCCTGTGAATGAGTGTGTGCCTTTAAGAACATAACTAACATACCAAAACCAAAAGCAGTGGATGAACCAGGAAATTTTCAGTCCGTTGAGGGCGAGATCCTTGATGTTCGAGACTGGTGATCCAGAATTAAGCAAGAAGTCCAGGTACGACCTATAGAAGGCAGAAAAACAATTCCGATTGAAATTAGGAGACGGAATCGGATGCTCATCAGCTCTGGCTAGATTTGCAGGCCAATACTTCCTACAAGGTGATTCCTAACATCATGAACGCCTGTGATGCCTCACTCCAAGATGAGCACAATGCCTTTTATGCACGCTTTGAAGGGAGAATAAAACTACACCTGTGCAAATCCGTGCAGCATTTGGTGACCCTCTGATCTCTGTCTTGGAGACCGACTTAAGAACATCTTTCAAGAGGGTGAACCCTCACAATGTGTCAGGCCCCAATAACGTATGTGGTAGGGCTCTGAAAACAAGTGCCAACCAAATGGTAGGGTCGTACAAGGATATCTTTAATCTCTCACTACTGCATTTGGAGACTCCCGCTTGCTTTGAAAGGCTTCAAGTGCCTAAGAAGCTGCCTCAATGACTATCACCCAGTTGCACTCACAACTATTGTGAAGAAGTGCTTTGAGAGGTTGATCATGGCCAGAATTAACTCCTGCCTGAGCAAGGACCTGGACCCACTGCAATTTGCTATTGCCACAATAGGTTTACATCAGATGCAGTCTCACTGTCTCTCCACTTGGATGACCTGAACAACAGCAAGACCTACATTAGGCGTTCATCATACCCTCAGTACTAATCAACATTTGTGGGTGGAGCTAAGGAGACAATGGCGCCTAACAGCAACTCCTTTGCTTGCATTTTTGGAAACAGCTCTATTTCTATCTTTAATATCTCTATTTTTCCCTTTCAGGGTTCTTTTGAAGAACCTGACCTGGAGTTACATGCTGACTTCGGTTCTTTGCGGGAATGGGACCCGCTCTTGTGGTCTCACAACTGGCCGTTATTCGCTATACCAAGGACGCGGCCTAGAAGATTAGCGCACCTTTAGAATTCCGGGATTTCGTGGCTCTGGAGACGGGCAGACTCGAGGTCGGTGCCTCTGCAGGGAATCGGTGTGTCGTGGGAGATGGGAGATTGAAAGCTGCATGCTGGCTGTGTGCCCAGAGACTCGAGTCCTTTGGGCATAGAGCTCGGAAAAAGCGACGCAACAGACTTTTAACATCGTAAAGCAGCGAGTCGTTTATTATGTCTCCTCTCTCGCTGTGAAATGGGGACACTTCTTTTTCCCTTATTAGGGAGAAAGAGAGCCTGTGTTATGTCAAATTACCAGGTGAACAAGTAGTCTTTGGCGTACTGAAAATCTGTGTCTTTATTGATGTTTTGCTGCACACTTGAGTGCTCATGGGGGGCACATATGCTTTTCTACTGGTGGGAGGGGGAGATCGTTGCTTTGCTGCTGCTTATGCATGGGAGGACGGAGCTGGGGTTCTAACATTTAACTGTCATTCATTCTTTGGGGCACTTCTCTGTTTTCATGGATGGTTGCAAAGAAAAGGCATTTCAAAATGTATATTGTATGCATTTCTCTGACACTAAATGTACCTTTGAAACCTTTGAAACTTCGAAACCTAGGCCTCTGTACCTCCCTCTGCAAATGGATCCTTGTCTTCCTCATTGGGAGACCACAGTCTGTGCAAATCAGAAGTAATATCTCTTCGCTGACAGTCAACACCAGCGAAGCTCAAGGATGTGTACTTAGACCACTGCTTTACTCTCTCCCCTACACCCATGATTGTGTGATAGTCAGAGCTGAAATACCATCTATGTTTGCTGATGCTGACTGTTTGTTGTTGGTAGAATGACAAGAGGGCACACAGGAGTGAGATAGATCAGCTGGCTGAATGGTTCCCAACCACTTTACACTCAATGCCAATAAGATCAAGGGATTGATTGTGGACTTCAGGAAGGGGAAGTCAAGGGATCACGCACCAGTCCTCATCAAGGTATCAACAATGAAAAGGGTGAGCAGTTTCAAGTTCCTGGGTGTCAACATCTCTGAACACCTATCTTAGACCCAACATACTGATGCAATTACAAAGAAGAAATAACAACAGTTTTATTTCATTTGGAGTACCAAATATTCTAGCAGATTTCTACAGATGTACTGTGGAGTGTATTCTAACTGATTGCATCACACCTGGTATGGAGGGACCATTGCAAATTCAAATTCAGTTAGCACCAACATGGGTACTAGCCTCCCCAGTTTGAGGACATCTTCAAAAGGTGATGCTTCGAAAGCTGGCATCCATCATTAAGACTCCCATCACCCAGGTCATGCTCTCTTTGCTATCACCAGGGAGGAGGTACAGGAGCTTGAAAACACTCACTCAATGCTTTAAGAACAATTTCTTCCACTCTGCCATCAGATTTCTGAACAGGCAATGAGCCAATCCATGAACACTACTTCACTATTATTTTTGCTCACTTTTAGCACTGCTTATTTCTACACCTTCTGATCATATGTCACCTCCTTCTAATGATTTGATTTCATTTTTACCAATAGAGCCACCCCATCCCCTCTGCCTACCTGTCTGTCCTTTCGATACAATGTTTATCCTTAGATGTTAAGCTCCCAGCTATAATCTTCTTTCAGCCATGATTCAGTGATGCCCACAATGTCATACATGCTGATCTGTAACTGCGCTACGTTCATCTATCTTATTCCATATACTGTGTGCATTCAAATATAATACCTTCAGCCCTGTATTCATCATCCTTTTCAATTTTGTTCCCCTTTTACATTGCAGCTCATCCTGTTGACTGCAAATTTGCCCTATCATCAGCCTCTCCTTGCAAGCAGTCTCACTGCACACTGTCTCAGTTTGTAAACTAACCACTCCATTGTCGGTACCATCACTCCAGTTCCTGTCCCCCTGCCAAGTTAGTCGAAACCCTCCTGGTCAGTTTCAGCAAAGCTGCCCACGAGGATATTGGAGGCTAAGTGGAGTGCCACTGCAGTATACTGGCTAAGAATTGTTATGCAAACATTAGGGATAAAATCTTCCTGGACTGTTGTAAATTTTATGCAGTAATTTTGTGTGCTAAACTAGTGGAGTGATCCTTTTAGACTGGGTGATGTTTTAAGGTTGTAACCATGTTTTTATATTAACTAAGCGAGGTTTTGAATACTAAGTGTATTGCCTTGGGGTAGTTCATCCTATCTAATCTATTTTCATTTCTGATTTGTGATTGATCATTGTGAGTCAGGAGATTTAGTTGCCTACATTAGGTATGTACCTTAACTGTACAGCAGTGCAATAATCAGAAAAATAAATGCATTTGTAGTGATACTGCTGAAATCTGGTCTCACTACTTCATTCCTTTGAGGAGAATTGGTATGCCACCAAGGACACTCACAAATTTATACAGGACTACCTTGAAAAGCAATCTAACTGGTTGCATAACCATCTAGAATGGAGGAGCCACTGCACAGCATTGGAAAAGCTATAGAAAGATGTAAACTCTGCCAGTTCCATCAAAGGTACTAGTCTCCCCAGCATCCAGGACACCTCAAAATGCGATGCCTCAAAAAGGCGGCATCCATCATTAAGGACCCCGCCCCCCCCAATCACCCGGGACATGCTCTTTTTTCATTGCTACCATCAAGCAGAAAATGCAGGAGCCTGAAGACATACACTTAACATATGAGGAACAGCTTCTTCCTATATATATATATATATATATAGTACTTACTGTAATTTATAGTTTTTATGTTATGTGTTGCACTGTACTGTTGCTGCAAAACAACAGATTTCACAACATATGCCAATACTATTAAACCTGGTTCTGATTTATTAATAGAGTTGTGTTCTGCTCATTTTGTTGCTTAGCAGAAACCCTAATTGGAGTTAACAGCCTCTAATAGATTACATGCTTGACATCAGTGGTTGGGAAGTTGTTTGCTTGAGATTGGTGGTTGGGAAGTTGTTGGAGTCGATTGTCAAGGATGAGGTTACGGAGTACCTGGAGGCATATGACAAGATAGGCAGAATTCAGCATGGTTTTCTTAAAGGAAAATCCTGCCTGACAAACCTAGTGCAATTTTTTGAGGAAAAATTACAAGTAGGCTAGACAAGGGAGATGCGGTGGATGTTGTGTATTTGGATTTTCAGAAGACCTTTGACAAGGTGCTGCACATGAGGCTGCTAAACAAGATAAGAGCCCATGGAATTACGGGAAAGTTAAATACGTGGATAAAGTGTTGGTTGATTGGCAGGAAACAGAGAATGGGAATAAAGGGATCCCATTCTGGTTGGCTGCCAGTTACCAGTGATGTTCCACAGGGGTCCTTGATGGGGCTGCTTCTTTGTACGTTGTATATCAACTATTTGGATTATGGAATAGATGGCTTTGTGGCTAAGTTTGCTGATGATACAAAGATAGTTGCAGGGGCTGGTAATCCTGAGGAAACAGAGTCTGCAGAGGGACTTGGATAGATTGGGGAATGGGCAAAGAAGTGGCAAATGAATTACAGTGTTGGAAAGTGTATGGTCATGCACTTTGGTAGAAGAAATAAACTGGCAATCTATTATTTAAATGGGGAGAGAATTCAAAGTTCTGAGGTGCAACGGGACTTGGGAGACCTTGTGCAGGATACCCTTAAGGTTAACCTCCAGGTTGAGTCGGTGGTGAAGAAGGTGAATGCAATGTTGACATTCATTTCTAGAGGAATAGAGTATAGGAGCAGGGATGTGATGTTGAGGCTCTGTAAGGCACTGGTAAGACCTCACTTGGAATACTGTGTGCAGTTTTGGGCTTCTTATTTAAGAAAGGATGTGCTGACATTGGAGAGGGTTCAGAGAAGATTCACTAGAATGATTCCAGGAATGAGAAGGTTAACATATGAGGAACATATGACCACTCTTGGACTGTACTCCTTGGAGTTTAGAAGAATGAGGGGAGACCTCATAGATACATTTCAAATATTGAAAGGCATGGACAAAGTGGATGTGGCAAAGTTGTTTCCCATGGTGGGGGAGTCTAGTATGAGAGGACATGACTTGAGGATTGCAGGGCACCCATTCAGAACAGAGATACGAAAAAAAATTTTAGCCAGAGGGTAGTGAATCTATGGAATTTGTTGCCACGGGTGGCAGTAGAGGCCAAGTCATTGGGTGTATTTAAGGCAGAGATTGATAGGTATCTGAGTAGTCAGGGCATCAAAGGTTATGGTGAGAAGGCAGGGGAATGGGGCTAAAGGGGAGATTGGATCAGCTCATGATGAAATGGCAGAGCAGACTCAATGGGCCGAATGGCCGACTTCTGCTCCTTTGTCTTATGGTCTTATGCTATAAAACCTTAAATGTTGAACAGAGAAGAGCAGGGCAGCAGCAGCAGTCATTGCTGTTTTGTGTATCTTGTAGCTCAGGTCTGCCAAATTGGAGGGAAAGAGATGTTTGATTTTGAGTTAATTTATGATATGTCTATATTCCAAATGCTTACATTGTCACAAAATTCTTCCTCTTCCTCCTCACCCTCCATCCTCCACATCATCATCTCGTCCCTTCCCACCCATGGGCTCAAGCAGCATATGCTTCCACTCCAATTCTGAGGTAATTGATGAGGCCAACATGGGGATCACAGAATCCTCAGTGATTAGGAGGAATTGCCTAATGGGGCAGGTATGTGGAGAGTTTGTCAGGTACTGTTCTCCTTCCATTGTTCATGCTGAGCTTCTGTGTGCTAGCAAGTTTCTCAATATCATCCCAAATACTCCTCGAGTTTGAAAGTTTGTAGGCTTGGGATTCCTGGAAAGCAGTTGACATGTTACATTTTCTCAAAGAGGCTTCAAAACTCCAATAGATACAGGCTTAACCTGTCAACCTTTCTTTGTTATATTACTCTAGTAAAACTTTCTCTGGATTTCTTTCACTATGGAGATCAATTCTGCAAAGAATACACAAGAGCGATCTCCCCAATACCCATGTAATTGAAGATTAACCTTCCCATTTTTTATTTATTTCTGCTAACAATAAGTAAAACAAAATCTGTAGGCATCTTGATATCTTGTTTTATATGCATGTTAACTTTTCGTGAATTCTTTATTAGGACATCCAGACGCATCTGCATCTTAGAATGCTGCAAAACCTCACCATTTAAGTATGTTTTTTTATCTGGGCAATTTTGCAGTTCATGCTCCATTAGCCAGGTCTTTGCATGCCCAATAATGTATCTGTATCCATTTAAATCTCTTTACATTCATTCTTTCTCAACTTGGTTTCCTGTCTACTTTTGAATCACTAGTAAATATAGCAATTATATTTTCAGTGCCACCTTCCATTGTTTCGTAGTAATATCTAGCCTAAATTTCAGCAGCACTTCATTTGATGGACTTTTTTTGGCAAGTAAAACATACAGGATGGACGCAGTTGGTATTTATTTTGTGTTTTCAAACACTGCTTAAGAATGTACAATGTACAAAAAGTGGGAGGAACTCAGCAGGTCAGGCAACGTTTATGGAAGGAAACAAACAATCAGTGCTTTGGGCCATATGGTTGAGTCAATAGTAAGGAAGGCAAATGCAGTGTTAGCCTTCGTTTTGGGAGGACTAGAATGTAAAAGCAAGAGTGTAATGTTGAGACACTATAATGCATTGGTCAGACCAAATTGGAGTATTGAGAGCCATTTTGGGCCTCTTATCTAATAAAGGATGTTCCTGACTTGTGCCTTGTAAATCGTGGGGATACTCTGTCAGGAGCTGAGCCCCTTATTGGAAAATAAGCAAACTTAGACCTGCTCTTGTATCCATGGTATTTGTGTGGCTGGTTTGGTTGAGTTTCTGGTCAATGTTGACCTGTAGAATATTGATGATTGGATTTGGACATACTAATGTAATTGAATGTCAAAGATAGGTGGTCTGATTCTCTCTTTACAACTGCCAAGTGGTCTTTTATATCTGCCTGAGAGGGCAGAAACCTTCCATTTTCCTCCCTTGTTCTTTCAGACTCAGAGGGATTTTTTGGTTTATAAGAAAATGCCTTTCAGTTTGAAATTTATTGAAGGCAGCAAACATGACCAAATAACATAGTATTAATTGTAGTTGGGACTTTGGCAATCTCACCCCTGTAGTGGAAGCAGATAGTTTCCATTTTGTTTTAAAAGAAAGGAAGCACAAATTGTGTTTCAAGACTGATCTGCAGAAGTAATGTGTTTCTATTTATAAAGTCCAAATGATCATTTGTGTTGAAATACATATGACTTGGCCCTGACTCCATATGCCCTTGTTCAAGGGAATATCAGAGATTAGGTTTTCTAAACGCAGCTGAAAAAATAGATTTAATTTGGAAATAGTTTTTGAAATCAGGAATATAATAAACTGAGTTTGTGATTAAATCTTCTGTGGAATAGCATTTCTGTTTTTTATTATTTTATCTAGAAAGAGTGTGAAACAGACCCCCTTCTGTCCAACAAACTGCACTGCCCAGCAATCCACCTATTTCACACTAGCCTAATCACAGGACAGTTTACAATGTCTAATGACATGCCACTCCACCAAAAATGTCTTTTTTTCTTTGTGTACGTAGCATAGGGTGTAACTCCAGAGAAATAAACGAGTGCTACAGCAAGATTTGAGATGATCAATTGTCTTTCAGTTGATATGTTGAATTAAGGATTCCTCTGCATTCTGGGTAGATATAAAGGAGTTCAAGGCACTAGGTTGAAGAAGAACTGGTTCATTGGTCATTGTGTCCTAGATAAAAATGTAATCCTTCAGCTAACATTATCTGGTATTTGGTCATCAAAATGTTGCTGATGGTGGGTCAAAGAGTCAGAGAATCAAGCAGTAATGGGTCCATCGGCCGTGCAAGTCCACACTGACTGCCCAGTACCCATAATCACTAACCTTCACTAATCCCCTTTTTGGGATTTGTGTGGTTGACAAAATTTGCAATGGTATATTAACTTACTACATTGGCTGTAATGGTTTTTGGGCTAAAGATGCAAAGCAGCTATATTAATTTAAATGTTTTAGCTGTTCCTCAATTCTTGCAGCTCAAAGCAATATTTTTAATTGGTAAGGAATGGACAATTTTACAACAACTTCATAATGAAAAATGGAGTAGTAACTAGAAGCTTAGTTGTGCAGTTTCATGCTCTTTTCCGCTCTCTTAAGTTTTATAATTTCTTCAAAATTGTAACTTCAACAAAAAAATTGGAGGCATCTGGATCATATTGTTAAACATTCTGAACCTGCGAAGTTTGTACTATGGTTTAGTTCACGCACTACATTCAGTCAGGTCTCTTTCACCTTCAAGAATGTATCTGGATTATTTTCTACAGCTAGGTACAATAGGATACCAGTGTTGTACTTATGGTCAATTGCAACACTTGAAGAGTCAGGAACAGGAACTGTATAAAACACTGACACAGATCAGTGATAGTCTACCTTCCTGCAGTGGGCTGTTGTTGGAAGTGTTAGTCATGTTTTAAGTCAACTATCTTTTCTGAGATAGTGGGAATTTGTGCTTGGTGGTTAAGTTAGATAGCACTGGAACAATCCATATAAGGAAGAAGGGAATATATAAATCTGGATGCAGGGAAAGTGAAATTAATATGTGAGGACCTCTGTATGTATGTGTGTGTGTGTGTGTGTGTGTGTGTGTGTGTGTGTGTGGGGGGGGGGGTGCTAAATACTAGTGCAGATGAATATAGTAGCTTGTTTCTGCTGTGGACTTGATCATTAATACTTCCATAGTAATCTGTCTGTATTAAGATATTTCATCATCTAGAGCAGTTTGTCTCAATAAAACACTTAAAAAAAAATAAAATCACGGTGCTCTCTGTCGATCTTGGACTTTTACTTGACATTCACTGATGGCAGTAATGTAAGATGAGCAGCATCAGATCTCCTTCACATTTAATAAAGTGTTGAGTATGAGTTTTCCCTGATCTCTAATTAATGTAAGTTTGTATCTATGTTTTTGAGCCTTTGGTTTTAAAAATAGTTCATTGGAAATATATATTCAATAAAGAATTTAAATGTGGTTCATAATAAAATGCAATTTACACTTATCACATGTTATTGATGTGCACCCAGTCTGGTTTACACTGTTGAGGGCAGCAAATAGAAGTGTTTGAAACTTTGCCTAGCATGCAATTGATGTTTCCGTTGGAAACGATGCAGCAGTGCCACCCTCAGTCTGAAACAAACTAAAAAGTCCAAATGATGGAAAAACTCAACATTGTCAGAAAGCATTAATACAAAGAGAAACAGAATTAACATTTTGTACTAAAGTATTTTATTTTGACAATGCATTCCAGCATAGCAAAAATATACTTTCTTTTTATATTTAATTTCTGTTAAGTGTTTGGTCATTTAAATGTACAATTTTCTCCTCTGTCTGGGGATGATAACTTCAGAGGTGTTGAAGCCATCATGGAAAGAGAATGCGCGGTCTTCACTCTCAATTTTTCCATCTTCAAATGTAATCAAATTTTATTTTCCATTCTAGATCCTCTGCATTTCTGTGAAAATTTGCAGAGCCTCAATTTGGCAGGAAACCTAATCAGCAGGTGAGTGTGTAAAAGTTGTTTGCAGTCCCTATTTGACAGAAATTGCTTGTTTTAGCAGTTGTAAGTTTTTTAAATATATCGAGCCAATTTTTGTATATCTGCACTGCTCTTTAGTGCTGATGTCCTCCGCTCAATAACCCAGCTGAAGAAACTAGATACGATTCGATTGAAAGATGCAGTTTCCGGTTTTAGTAATCCAGGTAACTCATTATCTTTGCTGTGACTCAGTTCATATTGAAACCTTTCAAGTCAAAAGGATTTGGATCTGAGCCCTTCAATAGAGATTTGACAGTAAAACTTAGACTAATATTCCACAGTAATGAGAGCAATAATATGGTAAATTTGGAATTTCAGAGATGAGATAATAAACTGAATAAGTTGTCATATCCCTCCTAATGGCTGCAAAATCCCACAATACTACCTCAAGTGAATTCTTTTGGATGCTAAAGCTATTCATTCATTAATTCACATTACTGAAGGCATTTATCACACTGATATTTATGAGATCCTGTGTATAAACTGGATTTGTGTTTTCCTTTATCCCATTGCACATAAAGCACTTGGGAACACCCAAGATTGTAATTCTGTTCATCCTTGAAGGCAGTATGATAATTAGATGAGAATTAGATTAATTTCTGGCTTGGGTAAATTGCAGATCTGCATTAGTGCAAAGGCATAGAATAAATCATATGTTTTCTATTATTTCTGGTGTATCTTGGTAATGTTACAAGGTTAAATAAAGGGCAAATTAATTTAAAGGTATTTGATCACCATGTAATGCTTCTTGTAGGTGCAGTATATACTTTATGTGAAATGTTAAAATACTTTTATAGGTCAGCATAATTGCTGCCTCAGAGTTAACGCTCTTATAACACTGTAACACATGGAGCATACATAACAAATACAAATATTTCTGCAGAAAAATGTGACTTAAAGTCTTTGTTTTCAGTGTGTATGAATACATCATATTCGAGCACAGTGTTGGACATGTTCCCAAACATAAAAGTATTAGATGGTGAGTAACTTGAACAATTGAGAAATTGAAGTTTCTCTTTTGAGAAATTGAGATTGAGATACTGGCACAGATCTTCCCCAATACCGACATGAGTGCTAGAGTTTATCTGTACATCCCCATTGAAATGCAGATTTCTATCACTGGTATCAGACTGAAGATTAGGCATCATTTTCTGCCTTGCCACAGTCACCACTGGCTACTCCTTTTGACTCATCTAAAGTCCCAACAATACAGCACAGTTACATGCAGGCTTCTTGACTCTTTGTGCTGGAAAACCTGTCTGCTGACCATGCACAACAATTCCCATTCAAGTGACTGAGAGACACTTGATGTAGGGCAAAAGGTACTATATTTTTTGTTTTTATTTAAGTGTTAATCACTTTTAAATTTAGTATATAAATATAATTTCAAATGCATATCAGATTTTAACTTTTTTTAAATGTCCTGATGTTCACAGAATTGCAGAATGGTTACAGCACTAATGGAGGCCATATAGCCTACTGCATCCTCACTATTCTTTGTGAAACAAATCCAGCTAATCCCACTCCCCTTAACATTGCAGTTTCTTTCCTTCCAGTTATCTGTTCGGTTACTCTTTGAAAAGTACAGTTGAATCAAATTCTGGTGGTACATTCCAAACCCTAACCACTTGTTGTATGTACATAAAAGCAAAGATTCTCTTAGTGGTTCTTTTGTCGGTCATACCCTATGGCTCAGTGCCCTTTCATGAGAGGGAATAGTTTCTCTCTGTCTATCTCATCCTGATTTTAAATATTGCTGTCAAATCCCCTTGAAACTCTTTAGTTCCAAGAAGAACCAGAGATAAAGGAAAGTCTGGTGCCATATTTCTGGTACTAGTATGGAAATGGAGTCAGGAAGAATTGAACACTCTTCATCAAAATCATTAACATAAGTTGCAAATAGTTGAAGTCCCAACATTAATCCCCCCCCCACTGCACCACATTAATTGATTGCCAATCTGTAAATGATTTGTTTATCTCAACTATTTTCTGTAGTTGACCATTTCATTATCTATGACAATGTATAACCTACAACTTAATAATTCTTGTGCACTGACCTCTAATGTAGCTGTTGTCAAATGTTTTCCTAGAAATCTAAAACCACTGTATCGACTTAAGTCCATTATATCACCATTTGTTACATCCCTAATTCAGAATTTAGAAAACTGATTAGATTGTCCTTTTAAAATCCGCTATCCGCTAACATACCCTATTGGTCAACTGACATCTTACATCTTTCTTCAAACAAGCTTCTACTTGACAGTGATCCTTACTATTTTCTGAAGTTGCTCACTGTATTGCAAGGTGAAAGAATATTCTACTAATTTTAAAACAAATTTGTATATTTTCTCTATTTAATGCTCAGTTCTTCTTGACCCTGTTTTCTGATTGGTGTTAAAAATGCAGCCCCAAACTTTCTTTTCCTTTGTCATTTGTCTTTCATTACATTGAGGGACGACTTGTTGCTGAATGTCTTCCTATAGCAGTGTGATCAGCATGGAATCTGATGGATGAAAATCAGGACCTGAACAGTAAGCTGGGATGCTAGTGATTTTATTGTAAATGAATTCTCAGTTATTAAGATGTTGCTGGTGCAGTTCTTGTAAAAGAACTTATCTTTAACATTGAGCAAATCTAATAAACTTGGGCTTCCAGCTGGGTTACAGGTATCAAGTATAACCTTGTTGATAGACCTTCTTCAGGGATGATGCCAGGATATGACTAGACTATTTATACCCCTGTAGTCTGTCCCTCCTGATTGGTTAGTCCTCATCCAATCAGGTTTCCACTCTCCATCTTGCTTACAATTGAATTCCAGTTCTTACTTAGAGCAAGACCATCATCTTTGTTAAAATTCTTTTATGTAGTTTTAATTCAATGGCTTCCTTTACCAAAAGCTATTGTTACGGCACAGTAGTTGGAACAATTGCCAGGATCCTGAAGAAATACCGGATTAATACTGACCACAAACCTGTAAGGAAGCTCAAGTCTCAGCTTATGCGGGTCAAAGATGAGCTGGGACTTGGGTTGGCTGGTGTTTACAGGATTTTCTGTGAACGTGGAGCAGCGTATATCAGCCAGATGGGACGCACGATGGAAACATGCATCAAGGCGCACAGGAGCTCCATCTGCTTGGGATCCCCAGAGAAATCGGAGGTAGCAGAACACTGCATTCACAATGGCCATAGGATTGATTTTGACAACACAAAACTCTTGTGCTGCACCAATGGCTTTGGGGCCGCCCGATAGAGGAAGCCATTGAAATAAAACTAGAGGAAAAGAATTTTTACAGAGGTGATAATCTCACTCTAGGTAAGAACTGGAATTCAATTGTAAACAAGGTGGGAGAGTGGAAACCTAACTGAATGAGAACTGACCAATCAGGAGGGACAGACTGTGGGGATATAAATACCACTGGTCAAGATATACCCAGGTACCATCCCTGAAGAAGATGGCAGAGTCTGTCATTGAAACATCAGTTATAATTGATACCTGTAACTGGCTGGAAGTCCAAGAAGAGTTTATTCATCATATATGCCAGGAAAGTAGTAGATTGTTTTTCATTGAGAAAATTTGTTAATTGTGTAATGTTTGTTTTGTATTACCACATACTATCAACAAGTATTACAATGATATTAATTGTCTTTCCATGTATTTATTTCTAATAAATGAAAAGAATCATAATTGTTTTTGTTTCATTCACAGGAGAGAGGGTGATGGGTAAGGGCAGTGATTTGTACCGACTGTGTAAAGACATTGACAGCTCTTTGAAAGGTTTGACAGCGTTGTTTTGTTTTGATTGTAACTTAAATTGTATTTTCACTCCATACACAAGTGAGTACACACAGTAAATCATGGACAGAATTAAACTTGAATGATGTACGTGCTTTTCAATGCTAGGGTCCAGTCTTACTTTCCCAATGTCATGCTGATAATGAAGTTACTCTGAAATCATTTAGTTGGCTTCACTAGATTTTTGAAATGTTCTTTGAGTTTCCACAATTGTAATTTGCAAACAGCTACTTTAGATATCACTCACAGTAAGTCTATAGATAGACTTCCAAATAACTGAGGCGTGCTAATTAAACTAAAATTGACAAGGAAAATATAACGTGCAGAGGAAACACTTGATAAATGCTGTGCTGCTAACTTAACCAAATTAAAAGAAGTTTTTTTTTACCTTTTTGTAGTTCAAGTGCTTTGTGAATCTATTGAGGGCAAGATTGAAATTAGATGCTTATTGAATAGCATTCCATTTTTTCCTTTCTTTTGGTGGATTCTTGCAGTTCATTCCTTATTGAACTAGCTATTTTTGCTCTTTGTTTAAGATTCATGCGTTTCGACTGGTCTGTCTTTACCAGAAGACATATTTGCCCTGTTATCAATATCTTACCCTTGCGATATGTTTTTGAAAAACGGTAACTCATTCACCATAGCTGTGCACTAGTATTCTCCAGTGGTCTGGGTAATTATTATTTGAATGGAGTCCCCTTCCCACAATGTGGCTGAGAGTTCCATCAGTGAGGACCCCTACAGTTTTATGCTTAAAGGTCCCTATGAAATGTGCGGAATCATTTCCTGCTGATGGTGCTTTTTTAATCCCATGTCCAATGGTTCAATTTAGTATCAGAGAATTTATACATATACACATTTGAAATTCTCACTCTCTGCAGACATCCTTGAAACAGAAAAGTAGACCCCTAAGAATGAATGACAGAAAATTTTGAGAACCTCAAGCCCCCTACCCTCCCACACACAAGCTGCAGCAAGCAGCGTCAACCCTCCCCTCACTTATTCCAGCATAAAGCATCAGTATTCCCACCATGCAGGCAGAAAAGAGAAACCAGGGTCTGTAGTACATTCAAAACTAACTGTTCACCCCAACATTTTGACATCCTACAGTCTCTCTCCCTCTCACTAACAAGGGAGAGATAGATATCATTCCTTCCATAGCGAGAGGAGAGACAAATAGTCGTGGTTTCATGGCACAGTCAATCCAAAGTATTTTTTATTTTGAGTTTCCTAACTCGAGAAATGACAGCAAGCTCTCACTCACCATCGAGAGAGAGAGAATGATTGATCATTCTCACGAAGTACAGAGTGCTGTCTTCAATGTTCTGGCTCCCTCTTTGCTTATCTTTGTGACGCTGGTGAGGATTCATGTCCACAAGGCCACACCCAAAAGGCATCTGACTTCAGGGCAAACTGGACATATCGAAAACGCCACTGAGTGGCGAGTTCCAAAATTGTAACGCACCTCCATGCAGAACAGCATCTAACCTTAATTTAATTCCTATCTTTATAAATAACATGAGTTTTATGTAATTTTTAAAAAAACTGATAACTCATTTTAATATGCCAAAATGTGTGCTTTACACTAATCTGCTTGTGAAAATCTTAATCATCAAGTGACAGTACCTGCCTCTTTGCATGTATATTATTGTATCACTTAGGATAATTTCCTAACAATCTGATAATGTGAAATCATTCCTCGAGTTTGGTGCAAAATTGCCTTGCATGTTCTTTCTCTGAATTAAATTTCAGCTGAGACCCCATTAACCAGTTTTGTAATTATGGATATGGGAGTTTATCATGGAAAAAACAAAAATGAAGACAGGAAAGGGTCTTGTCCTATTTACTCCAAGAGCTCACAGCTTTAGAGACCTTTGTTCAATCCTGATCTGAGGCTGTCTGTTGAATTTGCATGTTCTCCCTGTATGGGACTGCATTGGTTTATACTAGGTGCTCCATTGTTCTCCTGTAACAAGGGCTGCGAATATATCAGCTTTCAAAGATGCATATACTTGTAATTTTTTTCTCTGTTTATCCTAGCCATTATTTCAATCAACTCTTGTAGCTGCAACAAGGTTTCATCCTCCTCATTTGTGAACAGTCAGATTCTTTTCCTTGGTTAATGTGCTCTTTGTTTATATATATGTATATATAGCATCTACACAATTTATGGGTTTTTATCATTCCTCCATTAGTTCCTATTTAGGCTTTCTATCACACTTGAACATTTTCTGTTGTTTTAAGCACTTGGTATGATGAAAACTTATCTTATTATAACTTCTCTTGTCTCTGTGTACTTTGTCAAAGAAGGGCCTCGAGATTTGGTGAGAATACACTTTGTGAGAATATTTTTACCATTAATCCCTTGAATTTCCTTTCTGAAGGTCTCCCAACAGCTTTCTTTAAAGTGGCTGTTTTCTGTCCTCTTCTCCCTTATCAGTCTATTAAAATTGGCCTGACACTATGTAGGATCTATTTTACCTGTCCTTCCTGTAGCTCTACCAAATCTAACTGACTTATCACTGTGCAAAAACAACGTATTTTGAGGCACCTTCCAACTGCCTAGCTTAGACCATAAGACATAGGAGCAGAATTAGGCCATTCAGCCCATTGAGTCTGCTCTGCCTTTCCATCATGGCTTATTCCAGATCCCATTCAACCCCGTACATCTGCCTACTCAGCATATCCTTTGACACCCTGTCCGATCAGGAAATGATCAACTTCCACCCTAAATATACCGATGGACTTGACCTCCAACGCAATCTATAACGGAGCATTCCACAGATTCACCACTCTAGCTAAAAAAATTCTTTACTTCTGTTCTAAAAGTTCACCCCCAAGCTTTGCCCTCTGGTTCTGGATACCCCCACCATAGGAAACATCCTCTCCACAACCACTTTATCTAGTCCTTTCAACATCTGGTAAGTTTCAACGAGATTCCCCCGCATTCTTCTAAATTCCAGTGAGTACAGGCCCAAAGCTGCCAAACACGCCTCATAAGTTAACCCCTTCATTCCCAGAATCATCCTGGGGAACCTCTTCTGGACTCTCTCAATGACAGCACATCCTTTCTGAGATACGGAGCCCAAAACTGTCGACAGTACTCCAAGTGCAGTCTGACTAGTGTCTTATAAAGTGTCAGCATTATCTTCTTGCTTTTATATTCTATTCCCCTTGAAATAAATGTCAACATTGCATTTGCTTTCTTATTAAACCACAGATTCAACCTGTAAATTAACCTTCTGGGAGTCTTGCACTAGGACTCCTAAGTCCCTCTGCACCTTTGATGTTTGAACCTTCTCCCTATTTAGATAATAGTCCACACTATTGTTTCTTTTACCAAAATTCATTATCATACATTTCCCAACACTGTATTCCATCTGTCACTTTTTGCCCATTCTTCCAGCTTAAGTCCTGCAATCGCATTGCTTCCTCAGCACTACCTACCCTTCCGCCTATCTTCATGTCATCCGCAAAATTTGCAACAAAGCCATCAATTCTATTATCCAAATCATTGACAATCAATCTGAAAAGTGGCGGTCCCAATACTGACCCCTGAGGAACACCCCTAGTCATTGGAGGCCAACATGAGAAGGTCCCCTTTATTCCCTCTCGCTGCCTCCTGCCTGTCAGCCATTCCTCTGTCCACACTAGTGTCTCTTCTTATGTGTGGCCACTCATCAAATGTCTTCTGGAATCCAAGTAAATGACATTCATTGTGTCTTCTCTGTCCACCCTGCTTGTTATTTCCTGGAATTAAGTGTTTCTTGAAAAGTCATGACCATTGCATTCATTACCTCTTCAGCAACCTCTCTCAGGACTCTGGGATGTAATCCATCTGTCCAGGTGACTTGTGCACCTTAAGACCTTTGAGTTTGCTGAGCACTTTCCCTTTGTAATAGCAATAGCACTCACTCCTCTCCCTGACACTCACAAACCTCTGGCACACTCCTCGTGCTTTCCTACAGTGAAAATTGATGAAAAGTACCCATTAAATTCTGACACTATTTAAACATTCTTTGGCAATAGTGACCTGTCCCAATTAAGTGGCATAGTGTCCCAAATAAACAAAGAGAATCCCAGCTATTTTCTTGATCAGTTTTAGTTCTTTAAGAGTTGTCTCAAATAAGCAGCTGTCCCAGTTAACCAATAGCCTAATTAACTGAAATCCACTGTCTATACAATTATGAAAAGCATATAGTAGATAATAAGAGTGTAAAGAGCGGAAAATTGAAAGTAAATTTGCTAAGTGTGTTCTTTCACATAGACTGGAACTCACTGCCCGAGAAGATATGATAACAATGTTTATAAGCCATTTATAGACACTTACGCAGGCGGGGAATAAAGGGTTACAGACCACGTAAAGACAGATAGAATCGGGCAAATTTGGCATCATAGATGATGCAGACATAGTGAGCCAAGGGGCCTGTTTAATGTTTCTGACCTCAGGTGTTGACCAATTAAAAAGACTAATGTAATTAGGTAAAATAGAAATGTCATATTTTAACATGACACTTAGAGATGCAAGTTTCATTGTTATTGTATTCCTGTGGTATGCTATGTAGTTTATTGTTAGCATAATAACTAAGCAAAAAAAACATAACAGGTGTTCTCTTGTGCTGCTTTCTCTGACTCAGAAAATAAGTGCTGTTGCCCGTTGTAAGTGGTCATGGCTTCAGATTTTTAGAACCAGAAAATCTGTACAGTACTGAACGAGCGCTGTATTGTCAGGAGTACCATCTTCAGGATTGGTAAATGACTCCTACCTGTTTTCTCAAATGAGAAATTTTAATTTTAAAATGCGTAATTTTAAAATGAGCAAGGCAGTTTCAGCGAAGTTACGTTGTGAAAATTGTCTGTAATGCTTAAGACATTAAAACAGATAAGCCATTTTTATTGGCAGTAATTCTTTTTTGGGATATCTTTAGACTGTGAAAATTGTTCATATAAATTCTTGTTCTTTTTTGAAGTAATTGACAGCAGTGCTCCTCTTAATGTATCACTTGGTCCTAAAAAATGGGTTGAGGACAATTACTGGGAACTTCAGCCAGTGCAGCAAACACAGGCTGCTGCAGCTACAGAACAATTTTATGGTAAGAGCTCTCTTGACTTCAGTAATTTGAACTTGTAACAATTGATTAAGGTTTAAGTAGAAATTATTTTTTCAAACCATTTATTTTGAAAATGAATGATTCTTATTGCTACTCTTTTCTTAATACTTAGGACTTTTGAATGCATGCAGAAAGCTCAACAGTAAGGCTGCTGATGTCATTACAAAAACCGAAAGGACGCTAAGGACAATGAATTAAGCAAATACCTATGGCAGTATCAGCAATTACTTCAAGAAACTCGAGCAATTCTGAAAGAGGCCACAGATTCATACTGACACATCACCTAAATCATTTCTTTATTATGAAGTTGTTATTGAAACTAAAGGAAGGTTCAGATCCTTCTACTATAGGTTGTTTTCTATATGCTTCTATACAGGTGGAATATATGCCACCCAAAGTTGTGAAAACAAAATCAGTAAAGATGCATAACGTCCTGAATTGAACTGGGTTTTACCACCTCAATTCCAACAGACAGATTTGCCTGGTGGTCAATTTTTATGCCTTCTAAATGAACTTGTGCACTGTTAAATGTGCCTTCTTCAAGGCACTGACTACTGTATTACACTATACTTCTGTAAGCAAGATTTGTGAAATAAACTATTTATTCATACATATTTGTGACCAAGCAAATAGTGATTTATAGCTGTTGTCTGTGGTGTTGTATTCCAAAATACTAATCCCACAGTGAGCAATATATTCACAAAAGATGCAATCTTAAGCTATTTAAATGCTTCCTGAAGAGTGCTACAGAAATCATATTCCACAATGCAACTGCAAATCATGGCTTACTAAAAATTCTGATTATAGTCAGAAGACAGGAGAGGTTTACCAGAGAGGCACATAGCGTTATCAGTTTGGTTGATGACCTTTCGTTAGAACTATTATTAATATCATATAAAATCAGATAGAATTGATTTGTTTTGGTTCAACTTGTATCTGAAGTGATAAAGCTCTGATAGCTTCCAACTATCATGTTATCGCCAAAGAGTATAGCTTCTGCGTCTTTTCAACTTCCAAATTATGATTCTTGGTCATTCTTGGGAGCTAACCACAATTTGCCTGATGTGTGGTGAAACTTGCTAAGCTGTTGACGAGGTGCTTGATAAAATGGGTGAATGCCACTGCTTGGCTTTAGGTGTTAAATACAAGCTTCTAAAATCCAGTCTTTGAAAGCAGTAAAACATCAGAACAATCAGAAGGGCAAGCAATAAGTAGGCTTAATAGAAAGGAAATTTAAACTGCAGAGTAAAGAACACAGAATTTGTATATCTCAGAAAAAGGCTTTTCTGTCCACCTTATCCATGCCCATGCCTGTGTGTAGTAATTAATCTACCAGTGCCCTTTATTTCCAAGTACCTGTCCAAATGCCTCTTAACTATAATTATAAAAGTAACACATACAAAATGCTGGAGGAACTCCGCAGGTTGAGACCCTTCATCAGAACTGAAACATCGTTCCCTCGACTTCCCCTTCTTAAAGTTCACAATCAATTCCATGGTCTTACTGATGTTGAGTGCAAGATTGTGTTGCAACACCACTCAACTGCTACTTTCTGCAAATTTTTCTTGGATGCAAGACAATTGAGAGCTCTGAAGCAGACTGTGCTGTTCAAAGCATGAACAGTGATGCTCAACATTTTATACTTCGTGGCCTGATTAGAAATGAGTAAGCTATTACAGACCAAAGTGGTTTCATATTCATTAGGTAAAACACTGTTAATTCTACAGTCACTATCATCAGGAACTTAATGCTAAATTAATTATGTTTCAGTTTATTAATGATGCAGTAGGTAATTAGAAGTAAATTGAAAAGGAAATCCGGTAGATTCATTGACTGCACAATTAAAGTAATTGGCAAAAGAACTATTCTAGTGATCAACAATCCTTTCATAATTTAAAATTAACCTGGAAAACACTGTTTATAAAAGTGACAAAAGGCAATTTTAGAGTGATTTTAAAAAGAGAGCCTGTGAAATTCTTGGCGACAAGAAATTCGGGGAGCCAGGTAGAAACAGCAAAGGTTTGAGACTAAACTGGGGAATTGCAAAAAGCCTAACACTGTGAATGGCTGTGATGCTTCACCTCAAAATGAACTCAACACCTTTTATGCAAGCTTTGAGATACAGAATAAAAATGCATGTGTCAATTCCTGCAGCATCTGATGACCTGTGATGTCTCAGAGGCTGATGTCAGAATATCTTTCAAGAGGGTAAAACCTCACAAGGCCTCAGGCCCCAATAGCATACCTGGTAGGGCTCTGAAAACCTGTGCCAACCAACTAGCAAGAGAGTTCAGACATCTTCAGTCTCTCACTGCTGCAGTCAGAGGTTTTCACCTGCTTCAAAAGGGTGACAATCATACCAGTGCCGAAGTAGAGCAGGGTGAGCTACCCCAATGACTATTACCCAGTTGCACACACATCTACAGTGATGAAGTGTTTTGAGAGATTGGTAATGACTGTTGCCTAATTAAGGACCTGAACCCACTATAATTTGCTGACAATGGCTGTACTTCATTAGGAGTTTGAGGAGACTTGGTATGTCACCAAAGACTCACAAATTTCTACAGATGTACCCTGGAGAGCACTCTAACTGGTTGTATCACCAGTATGGCCACAGCACCGGATCTGAAAAGTTTGTAGAAACATGTAAACAGGCAATTCCACCATGGGCACTAGCCTCCCCAGCATTGAGGACATCTTCAAAAGACAATGACTGAAAATAGCTGCATCCATCATTAAACCCTCCCATCACTCATTGCTACCATCAAGGAGGAGGAGGAGGTGTTACAGGAGCCCAAAGACACACAGCTGTGAATGGAATGGAGGACAATGTACACTACCTCACTTTTTTTTTCTCTTTTTTGCATATATATTAATATAATATTTGACTGGCCTGACCATGTGGTGGCATGGTCTCGATAGACCATGGGAGCAGGCCTGGGAGACCAAGCTGCAGTTGTCCAAGGGAAGGGCACCCATGCAGCTTGACGTCGCAGAGCAATGTGTTGTTAAGTGCCTTGCTCAAGGACACAAACACGCTGAGGTTCAGCTGAGGCTCGAACCAGTGCCCTTCAGGTTACTAGTCTGATGCCTTAGTAAGTACTATATAGGAGAGTATTGGGAAATAATGGTTGTTTGGTCCACCTTGGCCATTTTTTTCAAATCCCAAAAATGAGGAGCTGCATGTCTGAAAATTCTCTTTTTATTGCGGTAAAGATGGGGCTTCGTATGTGCTACAAGAGAGCAAAGAAACTTGCATTGTTCCCGTACAACTCTCATGTACATACTCCTGTGACTCTCTTTCAGGTTTCAATACTGTCCTGGGATACTTACACCTGAGATAGCATTCAGGAAGATGTATCACTTTCTCAGTGTTACACGTGCAACAGCCTGACACCGAAGCGGGACCAATTCAAGACCCTCCGACTGCGGCCAGTTATGTGAAGAGCCTGCGTACAATTGGCTGCTTCGGACTCTGAATCAGAAGCTCCAAGAGGTGGCAATGACATCTGGCGCATTCGCGTGGACTTAGCTTGCAACTAAGCCAACCTGACCATATATCCGATCGTATCCCGGTCGGTGGGAGGGTGGGACTTTCCCCGCTGCGGGTATCTGATTGGCAGGCTTCTCGTCCTATGGCAGGAGGACTGAACATTGATTTACCAGAGCCAGCCCGTGATTGCGGGGATTACCTTGACAGGTCGGGTTTTGGGCCGCCCGGAGCCTATGATTGACATGGACCGGTTCGAATGAAGAGGGGAGGGGGGAGGAAGGAGGAAAATTGCAGCGTACTTGAGTCTATGATTGGTACGGGCTGGTTCCTATGGTGACAGGATTAGGGGCGGGACTCCAGCTCAGCGGAGCCAGTGATTGGTTGCGGCCGGGTCCTATGGTGACTGAGAGAGGGGATCACGGAGCTGCTGGTTCGAGCAGTGCAGCGCGAAGATGGCGGCTGGTTTGTGGAGGAACACGGTGAGGGGCGCCGAGGAGATGGACTCCGGGCCCAGTGCTTGGGGTTGGGGCTGTTTCGTGCCTTGGCACCCGTTATGGAGCACCTCCGAGAGGCGAGGCTGCAACATGTTTGCCTCTGACGCCCGGATGCTCGAGCCATGGGCGCGGAGAGGGCGGAAGGGGAGCCGCCGACGTGGGCGGGCATTTGGCATCGGGCCAGGGGTGAATCAGCGGGAGGGTCATTTAAAGGGTAGTAGGTTCTGGGTGCACGAGACGATGGCATGGAGAATGGTGTCCATCCCGAACCCCTATGGATGTTTGTTGTGTTCCCAAGTGGGCATGGACTGGAAGGAGCTGGATGCTGGAGGGCAGGGGGAAGCTGCTGAGGCCCTGAACTGTGGGTAGGTCAATAAAGAAAGTGGATAGGAAGGACAATGAGGGTAATCGAGGAGGAGCTGATGGAAGGGGGAGAGGGCTGCCATCTTTGGGTGTGGGGGAAGATCTTGGGAACCTATAGCGTGGGTTAGTTGGGGTGTCCAGGGCATTAGGAAGCGAGGCTCTTAAGGGTGATGGGACCCTGGAATGGTTGGTTTGGGTAGAGCAGGTGTGGGGTGACAGGAGGAGGATGGAAGGCAAGTTGAAGGACCTTATGGCGCAGATTATGGTTGCTGAAGCATTTCACATTGTTATCCTGTAGTTCCAGTAAATTGAGTTCAATAATGTTATTGGCTGCTGTCTTGTGTGAACTTTGTGTTCTCCCTGTGGCTGTAGCTTTCCTCTAGTGCCTCAGTTTTCTCTGTGCCCAAGTAGGTTAATGACAACTGTGAATGGTTCCTCTTTTTTGTGGACAATGTTGTGGAAGTTGATGACTATGTCAGAGAGTGTAGGTCATGGTAATAAGTGGGGTAATGGGAATGCTCCGGTCGCTAACATTGGTTTGATGGGCCACATTAAATCGATCATGAAAGACATATTACAAGATAGGGGTGTAATAAGTGCAAGTTGGGCCTGGGGTTGAGGGATTGTCCAGAGTGAGATGGTGGAATTCAGGGGATAATGGAGTTAGATGAAGATGAAGTTAGATGAAGTCGCAGTGGCATTTTTCCTGTTTTGTCTTTCAGGTTTCCCGTGTAATGGGAGCAGTAAAGAGTCACCAACCAGTCGCCAGGACCTTGTCTGATGTTAGTATTTCAGCCTTTTTCAGGGTCGTTGTGACCTTTGCCTAAATGTGCCTATAATTCTGTTAATCTGACTTTGTTGTGTGAGATATTCTCTTTAATACTGTTTATTCATTATCATATAACTGTAACTTTGTATTAATGCACAGCATGGTCCAGGTTCTGCTGTGCCTTCTGTGCATAATAGAAAGACAATTCAAGTGTTTCAGAACACTGCAGCATTTTGTCTCGTATGTACATTCATTGCAGAAAAAGAAAATCAATTATTTCCAGCGTGTGGTTTTAATGTCCTCATGAAGGTTTTCTGACTTAGAACATTTTAACTATTTTTTAATTTATTTCTTATTATACTGCCTAAGCTGCTGAATGTTGTTGACATTTTATGTTTCTGCATGCTGAGCATTGTGTTTGTATTTGTTCTTTGAATCAGTGTCCTTGAGAAGGTGTGTATCAGAATCGATATTAAGGAAACTAACATCCAACGAACTGGTATTTCTAGATCTGCCATCACATCTGAAGAACTATAGTGAAGTCAAGAAGCATTTCTTAAGGGTGTTGAGGCTTAGAAATCTTTACTAAATCTAACCTCAGATCAAAGGTGGAGATGTGTCTGCACCAAAGGAGGTGTAAGGTGTTCCTTCGGCAAGGTGTAGCAGCACCTGCTTAGCCCCCCTGATCAGGGTCGAGTGAAGCCATGGGAGCAGGTGGTGAATTGTCATATGAGCAATTGGTGTATATCACAAGTCCTCATTATGCAACCACCAGCACTAGGCAGATAATCTCTGAAGAGTATTGATAATGGCTAGGGTCACCTATCTTGTAAAGTCACTCCCCAGAAGAAAGCAATGGCAAACCACTTCTGTACAAAAAATTGCCCGTAACAATTGCGGTCAAGACCATGATCACCCATCACCCAAAGGTTATACTTTGTATGCACAGCATAGGTCAGGCTCTGCTGTGCCTTGTCTACATAATAGAAAGACAATTCAAGTGTTTCAGAATAGTGCAGGATTTTGTCTTGCAAGTATATTTGTTGCAGAAAATAAAAATCATTGATTTCCAGCATCAAAGAAATAACTTTTTCTGGTATCCTGAACTGCTGTCAGGATGTGATCAAACAGTGGAAAAGCTGAAGATCATAAGGCCAGAAGATATAGGAGCAGAATTAGCTATTTGGCCTGTTGAGTCTGATCCACTATTCTAACATGGGTGATTTTCTTTTTCAGTCCCATCCTCCTGTTTTCTCCCTGTAACCCTTCACCTCCTTACCAATTAAGAAATGATCAGTTCTGCTTTAAATACACCTTCTGTGGCAATGCATTCTGCAGATTTACCAACTTCGGGCTGAAGAAATTCCTCTGGATTTCAGTTCTAATGTGATGACCCCTTATTCTGAGGCTGTCCCCATGGATCCTAGATTTCCCACTGATGGAAATATTCTCTCCATGTCCACTCTATTTCAGGTCTTTTTTTAGCAACAATACTGAAAATCTGAAGTAAAAACATAAATGCAATATTCAACAGCCCCTGAAGGGAGAGGAGCAGTTAATTAATGGCCAGCTGCTTGGACCAATGGTTTGGTCAGCCGGTAGAGCCTGTACACACAATCAGAGCATGTGAGCTTGGGTTCCAGCTGTGTTGTCTTCATACTGGAACGCTGCTAATCCTAGTTGCCATGAAATTGTGTTAAATCTTTAGCAAATCCACACATAGTCTATCTTGTGGATTTTCTTTCCTCAAATAAAGAGAATATATCCTTGGAGCTGAATCCTCATTGAATTCTGGGATTTGGGGATTGTTTGGGAGGAGCAGAGGAAAGAAGATTGGGTGACTTGGCCCTGTCCTTTATGTAGTTTGAAAGAATGAGAGGGAATCTTATTTAAATATGCAAGATTTTTGAGAGGGCTTGACAAGCTAGTTACATAATGCAGATTTCACATGGTGTGGGTCTCGGATTAGAGGGCATTGTGTCATAAAGAGGTCACCGATGAGATGTGGCAAAATTTCTTCATTTGTGTTGTGCATCTTTGAAATTCTCCACTCCAGAGATCTGTGAATGTTTAGTCAGTTAAAGCATTCAAGAATAAGTTTTATTTTGGAACACAGTGGAGTTGGGCATTATTGAAAATTCAGCAGAATATCGGAGGAATAACCAAAGACGACAAACCACAAGATTGAAGTGCAGAGCTTGCTTAATACATCACGTGTTTCTTACACTTTCACAATCAGAGGAAATTTATCTCTTTTTTTTAAAGTGAAGGTATTTAACAAATAGTAAACATGAGGAAATCTGCAGATGCTGGAAATACAAACAACAACAACACACAAAATGCTGGTAGAACACAGCAGGCTAGGCAGCATCGAGAGGGAGAAGGGTCAGGACGAAGGGTCTCGGCCCGAAACGTCGACAGCGCTTCTCCTAATAGATGCTGCCTAGCCTGCTGTGTTCTACCAGCATTTTGTGTGTGTTGTTAACAAATAGTAAACTGAGTTTTGGATAAAAAGTATTTACAACTTTCTGGTGCTTGAAGCACTTCTCATTGAACATTGACTGGGCTGGGAAAGAAAGGACATAGAGAACATGGTGGCTGAATTCCTTGGGTTCTGGTCCTTGCATATATTGTTCAACTCACTTGAGCATTATTAGTTAATTTATCATCTGAAATAGTAATGGTTGTGCTAGATGTCCAAATAAATTGGCTACCTCACATATATCTTTAAATAGTGGTGTGGTCCCCTTAATGCAAACATATTTGAATGAGGGAGGCATCCTTTTTTGAAATAATAATTGTGTCTAATTGAGTTTTCAGATTTTTAAAGCAGTGGGAAAATGACACTGAGATTAAATGCCCGTTTGTAATTTCTACATTGAATAGTTTCTAGTAAAGAAATATAATGAACATTCTGGATAATTGTGATATCCATGGGAAGTCTCACTATTGAAATTGCAGTACTTGTCTCTGCATGTATGCTCTGTGCTAGCAAACAACTTGGCAGTTTGTTAATCTGTTGTGAAATAAAAATATGTAGTTATGAAATCATGAGGCACTGGTAGGCCAAAAATAACTGACACATTAGAAATGCTTTGCATGCAATTGCTTCATGTCCTTTTGTGTTTCCATCTTTGAAATACTTATTGACATTGTATGTAAACTGTGCTAAAACTGTGTTTCCATTTAGACATAATCTTACAACAGTTAACAATTGCAGATACAAAACTAATTTGCATTTGTTTCCAACATCAACTGTACGTGCATGGGAAAAACCTGCAGGATTATAAACAATATATTTTTTTTGCAGCAACTAAGTCACCAGTGTGGGTAGAATGACTGTAGAAACCAGTTTTGTAAATATAATCACATTTTTTAAATGCCCTAAACAAAATTTATAAGAGTCAATATTCTTGGGACTTGTTTAAACTATTGATTTATTGTTTCAGATACGAACTGTAACATTAATCCCAGGTGATGGCATTGGCCCAGAGATATCTGAAGCTGTAGTGAAGATTTTTGATGCTGCTGAGGTAAATACTTTTCACTCTTTTGTTTATTTAATTAAGTGTAGTTATTATATCTATTTAATTGAATAAATATTTAGTATTAATGTAAATGGGTGGTTAATGATCAGCACAGAATTGGTGGGCTGAAAGGCCTGTATCTGTGGTGTCTGGAGAACTCTGACCAGCTTTCAAATGGCTGTTCAGGTTTTTGTTAGGCATTTGAACAGCACAGTGGTAGTGAGTGCCTCCCAATGTGTGAACCTGACAAAAAAAACTATTTTTATCATAAACTGCTTGCTAATCTATCTAAAAATAAATTAAACATGCCATGACTTCCACATAATGAAGCCACAACACCTTAACTGCTTGTTGAGCTTTGTCAGTCTTTACAGCTGAATGTGACGGGGAACTCCAGAGCACAAGACTTCCCTAAAACACTCTTTGGTGCAAGACAAATTCTTCAATTTCACTTTTATTTTTGGTACCTGGTAACTTGAGTTGAAGTTTTTTTTTCTATGTTCATCCTAAATTAGGCAAAGACTATACAACCACATCTAACCTCCATTATATTCAAATTCTACAGACTAGGTAATGTCTGTAATGCTTGATTTCTTTCTTGGGGTAGGGTTAGAATTCTTTTAAAGGTTAGTGCATTAAGTTAGTGTACATTTTAATGGGAACAATATGGATAGATGCATTGTTTGCAGCTCTTCAAATAACCAGATACTGAATTCAAACATTGTTTTCACTTTATTAATGAAATGTGATCATTGCTGCCAAAACCATTAGAACATGGGAGTGTAGCAGTATAGGAACAGGCCTTTCAGCCTGTAATGTGTCAAACTAAATTAGTAATCAAATGCCAGCATACACTTATCACTTATGCTACACAGATCCATATCTGTCCATTTCCTACACATTCGTATCTTGAATCCCTATTTTATTTGCCTCCACCACCACCCTGGGCAGAACATTTCAGGCATCCCCCACTGTACAAAAATAAAAAAAAGCTCCGTGCATCTCTTTTGAACTTGGATGCGTGGCCTTTGGTAGTAGACATTTCATCCCTGTGGATAAAAAGGTCTGGCTGTCTACTCTATCTATGCCTCTCATAAATCTATCCTCAGCCTCCATTGCCCCAGAGAAAATAGGGGTCTAATCTCTCTATATAACACGATACTCCAGGTGCAGTCTAACTAAAGTTTTATAAAGCTGGTTTTTGAAATTCCTTGACCAATAAAGGCAAGCATGCCATGTACCATTTTTACCACTCTATCAACCTGTATAGCCACTTTCAAGGAGCTATGGACTTGGACCCCATTGCTTTACATTTGATCTCCCAAAGTGCAAAACTTTATATTTGGCTGGGTCAAATTCCATCTCTTTCTGCTGCCAATATCTGCAACTTATCTGTATCCTGCTGTATCCTTTGATGATCTGCAGTATGCAAAACATTGTTGTGAATTTACTAATGCACCTATCCACATTTTCATCTATGCCATTTATATACATAACAAACAGTAGCAGTCCCAGTACAGATCCCTGCAAAACATCATTAGTCACAGACCTCTAAACAGAATAATTCCCATCAACTACTCCTGTATTCTATGGGCAAGGCAATTCTGAATCTAAACAACAAATTCATTGTAGATCCTATATATCTTAATCTTATGGTTGAGGGACCATGTCAACCATCTTGTTTAAACTCATGTGGTCAACATGACAACTCTACCCTTGTCAGTCACCTTCATATCCTTCTCGAAAAACTCAATCAAGTTAGTAAGACACAACTGCTCTGTCAAAGCTATGCTGCTTGTCCCTAATTAGCCACTGTTTTCCAAATGCTTATAAATCCTATCCCCAAGAATCCCTTCCACTAATGCCCATACACTGGAATGGGACTCACTGGTCGATAGTTTCCAGGATTATCCTGATTTCCCTTCTTGAATAAATCAAATTTACTTTCTCACCTTCTGAGATCTTGCCTGTGGCTAGAGAAAGCATGAAGATCTTAGCTAAGGTCCAGCAATCTCATCTCTTGCCTCTCCCAATAACCTTGGGTGTATTTCTTCAGGCCCTGGGGCTTGTCCACCTTAATGTTTTGACCCAACATTACCTCTGTTTATCTCAAAGTACCCTTGCAGATTAGTCTGCTCCACATTGATCTCACTCCTTGGTGAACACTGATACAAAGTACTGATTTAAGGCCACACCCACATCCTCTGCCTCTAAGCTCTGTTCCCTGCTTTATCTTTGATTGGTCCTTCCTGCTCCCTTTTTTATCCTCTTGTTCTCGATCTATGTATAGAGAAGCTGGAGGTTCTCTTTAATTCTACTTTTCAAGTACTTTTAATGGACCCTCCTGGCTTTCCTAATTATTTATTGCAGTTCTTTGCTGGCTTTCTTATAATCCTCAAGTGCCCGGTTTGATTTTAGCTTCCTAAACCTTACATACTCTGCCTTTCTCTTCTTGACTAAATTTGCCACCTCTCTTGACATTCAGGGTTCCTTTACTTTGTGTTCCTTGTCCTTCCTTCCTTACTGGAACGTTCCTATCCTGTGTTCTGTGCAGTTGATCTTTATACAGCCTCCATGTGTCAGATGAGGACTTACCAAAACAAAGCTCTTCCCGATTTCCCTAGTTCTTGCCCAATCCTCTCATAATTTGCCCTGCTCTTCTGAATGCTTCATACTTGTGTTTATCTATAACTAACTTCAAATTTAAGGAGACACTATCACTGTTCCCTAATTGTTCTCCTGCTGAAAGGTCAATCACCTGGCCAGACTCATTACCCAACACCAGGTCCAATATGGCCTGTTCTCTTGTTGAGCTAAATACATATTGATATAAGAAACACTCCTGGATACACCTAACAAACTTCTGTTTCTTCCTATCTTGCTTAATTGTCCTTGTGAAGATGGTGGTGATTAGCTCTCTTGAACCACTGCAAACCTTCCATTATAACTTCTTCCATAACTGAAGAAGTTAGTTATCTAGTGATAGGTCTCATATGGTGTAGATAGGGAAAGTGGAATCATCTGCAATTGCAGAAAGATCAGGTAATAAACTTGAGCTGATATGGAAGAACATGCTTGATCCACAAATGCCAGGCAACCGTACTACCATTGCAAAATCCCCAGTGTTAGTATACTGGTGTGTTTCTTCTATTGCCCTTTGCATGCAGTGTCATGTTTAATGGTTATGCTTAAAGGTTTAAGACTTTTTCGTAACCCTCCATTTTGTGTTTCCTCATCTATCTTTTCATATTATGTATGTGCTTTATTACAAACATTTTATTTCACAAGTTCTGAGTGTTAACTGCTTCCATCTCCACTGATTCTGCTTAACCTCTTCAGTGCTTCTAGTATTTTGTTCTAGTTTTTGTTGTGTGTAGTTCAAGCAATTAATGAAATTTGCTTCCTTCAGTCTAAGCACATGAATTGGGGTGCAGTGGGAGAACTGAAGAGCAATTAAAGTTGTTACTACAAAATTCAAGTAATTTTCTCAAATTCCTTGCATTTTCAAGGCTCCCATTCGTTGGGAGGAGAGGACTGTGACGGCCATTCAAACATCAAGTGGAAAATGGATTATTCCTCCAGAAGCTAAAGAATCAATGGATGCAAACAAAATTGGATTGAAAGGTGCATAGTAGGTGCTGGTGCTGAAACACTAGTGACTTGTGTCTTGCTTAAGTAGATGTGAGTTCAAAGTGAATTCCAAAAACTAGTCTCCAAAGATTCACTATGCAGACAGAAGTAGTGAGTTCTGAGTCAAGGAGAGATACCAAGCCTGAGCAGACAACCATCCATTTAATTCTAGTCCTATTTCTTTTAAATACTGTTTTTATGTAGGACTAAATAAAGCCCTTTGGGTCTCAATGAGGGTATATAAAGATCCTGTGGCACTGTTTTTGCTATTTTGATGAGGGGAATTACTTAGGAATAAAATGATCATTATCTGGTTATTATGTGCTTATCTAAGAGTTCATAAATGCCCTTAATGTATCTGTCTCTATCATCAACCCTTGCACTCACCACTATGTAAAGAACTCAACTGTAGCATTCCCCCCCTCCCCCCCCCCCCATACTTTCCTCCAAAAACCTTAGTTATGTCCCCTGGTATTAGCCATTTCCACCCTGGGGAAAATGTCTTGACGATCCACTTGATTGATCTATGCCTCTTATCAACTTGTACACCTCGATCATGTCACCTCTCATCCTTCTTTGCTCAAAAGGGAAAAGCTGTAGCTCACTCAACCTATGTTGAGGTTCTCTAATCCAGGCAACATCCCATAATATGACATGTTCTCTAAGCCAGGCAACATCCTGGGAAATCATCTCTACACCCTCCCTTTAGTTCTACATTCTTCCTATAAAGTGACCAGAAATTAGCACAATAATCCAAATGTGGTCTAACCAGAGTATTATAGAGTTGCAACATAACACTGTGGCTCTTAAACTCAATCCCCTGACTAATGAAGGCCAACAAGGCATACTCCTTATCTTGTGCAGCACCTTTGGGGATGTTGGACTCTTGGATCCTGTTCCTTCACACTGCCTTCAAATTGGACCTTACAAAGTTAATCACTTCACTTGTGTGCTACTTTTGGGGAAACATCTGATGCATTTGCTGTAGTCCAACGATAATTACAATTTTTAAAAAAACATTAGTTAGAGCATTTTGGTTGAATCTTGAAATTTAAAAGGAACATTGTAAATGTAATTTTTGTTGTGGGAGAAGTAACCCTGGACTCCACTTTGATAGTTGAGTGTGCCCTTCTTCATGTTGTTTCATTTTATTGATGCTTTCCTGTACTCTGCAGCCTCCACCTTCATAAGAAAATGGGCAGATCAGCTTTATTATTGCATTCCTAAACTGGAACTGAATATCTATGTAACTCCCTGGGTCGCCTCAGGCTCGCTCAGCTCGTTCTCGTCTAGGGGGAGCAGCCTTCGGCCCCGTCAAACTGGGTAATCAGCTGGTGTGGATGCTGTGTGATGTCCCCGCCTCGCCCAAAAACAGACAGTACACCATATGCGATTAAATGAGTACAATTTATAAAGGTTACTATAACTAAGTGATTAATAATGATACAGTATATATGAAGAGAAAAAAAATAAAGAAAAGGCGCCAAACTTATCAAAGTCCAAACCACTTCGTGCACAACCGTTGGAGCTCAATTACTGAAGTCTTCTGGCCACCATTCGATCCCCTCCGAACTCCTCGACTTGCAGCTCAGGACCCTCCGAGTGGTCAACCAAGCACATCTAGCTTCATCCCCCCCTCCTCGGGGTACCTCCTGGCCTCAGACCCCCGCTTGGGGTCCGTTCCTCGCCCAGTTTACAGCATTGCGTCCTCTCTCTCAACCCCCTCACGCCGATCTGCCCAAAAGCCCGTCAACAAAAGCTTACAGACTCAGAAGAAAGAACATTAATCCCCATTTGGTTTACAAAGGAATACAATTCTTGTTATCAGTAAATTTTAACCCAAACAAGCTTCCAGCACTCTCTTGCAACAAAGGAACATTCCTGCTTTTAACAAAACAAAGAAGCCATTTTGATTACATACACAGTAACAAAGAAAAAAAGAAGAAACCCCCTTTACATCTAAAACTATAAGGATTGCAGACTTGGTCAATACTTCTAAATATCAGCTCAAAATCTTCTAATGCTTTTAACTAATCATTTTGTCTTCCATTTTTGTTTGTGCTTTGTCCTATTGAAAAGTACTTTGAATTACATTATTTATGATGAGTGCTCTATAAATAATTAATTATGAATTAATAATTTATAAATTCATTCAATTCTCTTTAAGCTTGTTTGTAACTTAGACATGGGCAAAATTTTTTATAGAGTTATTTCCATTGTAGATTTAATAGGTTCCTGTTGCTTTTTAAATGATTGAGAAAGTTTGTGTAGATTATAACAATAACCTCAGATTTATCATAATTGGAACTTGCTTGAATAAAAGCATTGGTAGGGCATTGAAGAATGCAGTAGAACAGAGTGATCTAGGAATAATGGTGCATAGTTCCCTGAAGGTGGAATCTCATGTGAATAGGGTGGTGAAGAAAGCTTTTGGTATGCTGGCCTTTATAAATCAGAGCATTGAGTATAGGAGTTGAGATGTAATGTTAAAATTGTACAAGGCATTGGTAAGGCCAAATTTGGAGTATTGTGTACAGTTCTGGTCACCGAATTACAGTATAGGAAAGATGTCAACAAAATAGAGAGAGTACAGAGGAGATTTACTAGAATGTTACCTGGGTTTCAGCACCTAAGTTACAGAGAAAGGTTGAACAAGTTAGGTCTTTATTCTTTGGAGTGTAGAAGGTTGAGGGGGGACTTGATAGAGGTATTTAAAATTATGAGGGGGATAGATAGAGTTGACGTTGATAGGCTTTTTCCATTGAGAGTAGTGGAGATTCAAACAAGAGGACATGAATTGAGAGGGGGCAAAAGTTTAGGGGTAACACGAGGGGGAATTTCTTTACTCAGAGTGTTAGCTGGGTGGAACGAGCTTCCAGTAGAAGTGGTAGACGCAGGTTCGATATTGTCATTTAAAGTAAAATTGGATAGGTATATGGACAGGAAAGGAATGGAGGGTTATGGGCTGAGTGCAGGTCGGTGGGACCAGGTGGGAGTAAGCGTTTGGCACGGACTAGAAGGGCCAAGATGGCCTGTTTCCGTGCTGTAATTGTTATATGGTTATAAAGACTTGTTTTTTATAACTGCCTGTAGTATTGTTTTGAATTGTATTTCAAACTTTGGTTCTTAAAATCAGCATGATTTTAAAAAGGCCAGAAATTGTCTTTCATTTTTCTCATCTACAGGCCTGGGCCACTGTGGCTGTTTCTATCCTTGTTTATTCTATTATACTGATTCAGCTTAGTAGTTACTACTGTGATACTTTCTTAAGCAGGTGTGGCAGTCCATGTCTGAAAGATGAAGACGTGGATAAGATCTGAGTGTGGATAGATTGGTAGCAAGTAAAATCATGCCATCTGCCAGATAATAATTGACTATAACTGTTTGAACTTGATATTCAATGTTGTCATTGCCAAGTCACCTTTCATTAACATTACTGGGTATCACCATTAATGAGAAATTTAACTGGACTAACAATAACTGCTGTGATGGCTACAGAGGCTGTATATCCTGTATCAAGTGAGTTGATTTCTGACATATCAAAATCTTTTTACAATATATAAGGCACAGTTCAGGAGTGTAATGAGATCATCTCCCCTTGCCTGAACGAGTGCAGTTCCAGCTCTGAAGCTCAGAAACTGTACCACCCATGCCATACGAATCCTGTTGCTTGGCACCCCAGTTTGGATTCTAATTATTACCTGCACCATCTGCAAAATAAACTGTAGTTACTCACCTGGCAAACTTGCAGCCACTATTGCAAAGGATAAGTTCAAAGCTCAAAGTAAATTTATTAGTGAAGTACATGTATATCACCATATATAATGCTGAGATTTGTTTTCTTGGGGGCATTCTCGGTAGAATCAATGGAATACCACATCCAGCGGAATCAATGAGCAACCAATGTCCACAGACAACAAACTGTAAATACAAAAGAGAAAATAAAGTAAATAAGCAATAAATATTTGAACATGAGATGAAGACTCCTTGAAAGTGATTCCATAGGGTGTGGAAACAGTTCAGTGATTGGACATGTGGGATTGAATAAAGTTATCCCTATTGGTTCAAGGGCCCAATGGTTGGGGGATATTAACTGTTCCTGAATCTGGTATTGTAAGTGCAGCGAGAAGAGAACGTGACCTGAATGGTTGGGGTCTCTGATGGATTTCCTGTGACAGTGCTCTGTATCGGTGTGCTCAATGGAGGGGAGGGCTTTACCAAGATGGACTGAGTTTACTTTTTGTATGATTATCCATTCAAGGGCATTGGTATTTCCAAGCCAGGCTGTGATGCAGCCAGTTAATACATTGCACCACACATCTATTGAAGATGGTTAAAGTTGTAGATGGGATGCCAAAACCTTGCAAACTTTTAAGGAGGTAGAGGAACTGTCATGCTTTCTTCGTAATTGGACTTGGGTGCTACATCCTCTGAAATGGTTACACTGAGGAATTTAAAGTTGCTGACCCTCTCCACCTTTGATACCCAATGAGGACTGGCTCTTGGCCCTCTGGTTTTCTCTTCCTGAAGTCAGTAATCAGCTCCTTGGTCTTCCTGACATTGAGAGGTTATTATTATTGCACCACTCAGCCAGATCAGCAAGTACATTAGAAAATCAGCACCTCCAGGTTCTGAGTTGCACACCATTCTGCTTAGAAATGTATCAAAAACCTTCCATTCTCATTGGTTCTAAATCCTGGAAATCCTTATCCAATGGCCGTGTGGAAGTCTCCAGAGGGAAGGTGATTCTGCACAAGGACATTTAGAAAGGATAATATTCTGCCTTTAATTATTATTTAAGAAAAAAAACTAAAAGGAAGATGAGATAACATTTGTTATATTTTTAGAATATTTTGATGTCTGCAATTTCTCTTGACCTTGTGTAATTAATTACTATTGATATATTTTGCTGGGCAATATTTAATAGCCAGTTTTAAACTTGCAGGACCCTTGAAGACTCCAATTGCAGCCGGGCATCCTTCAATGAATTTGCTACTTCGTAAGACCTTTGACCTTTACGCAAATGTGCGCCCTTGCGTATCAATTGAAGGTTTTGAGACTCCATATAGTAACGTGAATCTTGTTACGATTAGGGAGAACACAGAAGGTGAATATAGTGGCATAGAACATGTGGTAAGTTAGTTTTTGAATAATGTGATTTAGTTTTACCTTTGGAATGTGACTAATGCTATCTAGGAGGGCGCATATTGTCTGCTTATTCTAATATACTGAGTTTACTGTTTGAATCACCACCACCTTTGAGCTAATTGCACAACCACCACATGTTGGAAATGTGAGACAGTGATTAAATGAGCATTACTGTGCGCACTGGGGGAAAATTTGGAAGTAATGTGTTATAACAACATTATTCTTTCCAGCCATTGAAATAATGGTTACAAACAGAGGTGCAGCAGAAATTAAGTTTAAATGTATCTGTGGATATTATGCACGTTGGTCGTTTCAGAAGGGGTTGAGGGTCGATTCAAAGACCAATAGCATGAATCAGTCAATCAAGTTGCCTTATTCTGGTTTATGCAATGCTTCAAATGTACCCGTGTATATAAACAGTGAAATCATATCCAAGTTTTCACTTGCCTTATAGTGGTGGGGTGGGTTTTGGGGCTCGAGTGTCCAGCTTCCCTCATATTGGCTCCCCATCAGCTAGTCAATACTGATCCCTGACACATTTTCTCTCACTGGAAGATTCTACAACAGCAATGCATTTAGAAAGTGTTGGGGCGATGACTGGGCTCCCTGTCTCAAATTAATTGAGCCTCATCTGATAGTTCAGGAGGATAAAAAAGACCCATCATATTTAGAATAATGCTGATAGTTATCTCTCACTTCCTGGCCAATGTTTAGCCTTCAATCAACCTTTATAAAATTGGTTGGTCATTATCACATTGTTTGCAGGAGCTTGGTGTGCGTGCATTTGCTATCTTTTATTAATATATCACAATAATGATTATACCTAAGAAGGGCACCGTATCACAAAATAAAAAGATATGAAGGATACTATACAAATTTTAGCCTCCACATTCACATTTGGTAGGTTGCTGTTGCAACACTAAAGTTATCTATTCTTGATTACGCTTTGCCATTTAGACCTTGCGTTTACTTTGGGTGAAATTCTGAACCAGTAAATGAACAAGTATCCAGACGTCCAAAGGGACTTGGAGGGGAGACAATTTCAAAGGGAAGCCTGACACAATATTTTTTTTAAGAGAAGAACAATATATTTTTAAAAAGAGCTGGCTTTGTCTTTCCTTTGTTGGTGCAGATTTACTTCTCACGGTAAATAAAAGCAGAGATGAATACTTTGATTGCAAAGTAGAGGTGACCCCCACCTCCATGTAATAGCTGTTCTGGTGATAGAAAGTTGCCCTTCAGAAATTTGAGATGTAACGTATTCAAGACAATAGACAAAGAACTTGCTCTGTACTCCAAGTGTCATGGGTACCATTGGTACATGGCGGCTTGCAGAGCTAATCGTCTTCCCTTGTAATGAGTATGGAAGTTTGTGAGTCACTGAGGTTGAGACAGTGTGGGGGCTGGAGATGTCAATTGTAGTTCTTACTCTGATCAATCTTGCTTGTCATTTCATCCCTTTTGAGAGACTTCTTCATTACATAATCATTCTACGTGTACTTTGTTGAATTGTGTGCTGAAGTATACTTTCAAATACCATAAGTGTGGCATGGTAGAGCATCAGTTCACTGTGGTATACCATGTCACTTAGCAGAAGGGGTGGGAGGAAGAAGAAGTCAAGTCAAGTCACTTTTTATTGTCATTTTGACTATAACTGCTGATACAGTACATAGTAAAAACGAGACAACGTTTTTCTGGACCATGGTGCTACATGAAACAATACAAAAACTACACTGAGCTACATAAAAACAACACAGGAAAAAAAACTACACTAGACTACAGACCTATCCAGGACTGCATAAAGTGCACAAAACAGTGCAGGCATTACAATAAATAATAAACAAGATAATAGGCACAGTAGAGGGCAGTAAGTTGGTGTCAGTCCAGTCTCTGGGTATTGAGGAGTCTGATGGCTTGGGGGAAGAAACTGTTACATTGACTGGTTGTGAGAGCTGGAATGCTTCGGTGCCTTTTCCCAGATGGCAGGAGGAGAAGAGTTTGTATGAGGGGTGCGTGAGGTCCTTCATAATGCTGTTTGTTTTGCCGATGCAGTGTGAGATATAAATGTCTGTAAAGGCGGGGAGAGAGACCCCGATGATCTCAGCTGACCTCGCTAAGAAGAAGAGAGCACTGGACGAGTGCTGATTGTTAAAGAAGTAGAGAGAAAATGGCTGTATCACCATTATGTTTGCCTAAAGATGACCAGTAAAGATAAATTTGGCATCTCTACTGTTGTTTTGAATAGCAGGTCAGGTTACCAGTTTTGCATGTCTCAGCTCTGTATCCCTTCTGGAAGTACTAAAGAGAGTCTTGCGCTCTCTAAGAATCAGTGGATATCAAATTTGGGTACAAAACAGTAAGTCATTGAATAGCGTGGTTGATAAATCAGGTCGGTCATATTCTCAGCTGTGCAGAAAATGCATCAGTTCTGGCCAATGCCAGCAGAACTAATTCTGGCAACACAGGCCATCGAGGCACTGGAAAGAGTCTGACCTAGAAAGTAAAATGTTCCAGGGTATCATGTAATGTCCTTTACAAATAATATGTGCCGGTAGGTGTAAGGAGCAAATAAAATGGTGCTCTGGTTTAATGTTCAGTACAGTTCAGAGATACTTACAACTAATATTTACAATCCTTTTCAAAAAAAAAATTCAAAAATTGTTGGGTAGATAGGAAATGGTTAAGATGAAGTTATTTCTGTTGCAGCTGTTATTTGGCTTCCAGAATTCATCTAGATTTACTGTTCCAAAAAAAAACCTTATCTGATTAGTGAGCAGTCTGTAAACATTTTGTGTGACTTTTTGCCCATGTTGCAGATTGTCGAAGGGGTGGTCCAGAGTATTAAACTGATCACAGAGGATGCCAGCAGGCGGATTGCAGAGTTTGCTTTTGAATATTCACGGAACAATAAGAGGAATATGGTCACAGCCGTGCATAAGGCCAACATCATGTAAGTGGAATGGAATGAGTTTCAATGCGAAGGAGCATGTTGGGAGCTCCTTGTGTTTAATTTGCTATATACAGTTGCCATGATTTGCTTATCTGACACAGTAGTAGATGATTGTGGATGAAAAGGGTTGAAGCCCATGATGACGACCAGAGTAGCCACTGTACTTCAATTGGGCCAGAAACTTGTTGTGAAGCCCTCCTTATTTAATGAGGACAGATCTGTGCATATAAGTGTAACCCCCTGGGTCGCCTCAGGCTTGCTCAGCTCGTTCTCATCTAGGAGGAGCAGCCTTCGGCCCCGCCAAACTGGGTAATCAGCTGGTGTGGATGCTGTGTGATGTCCCCGCCTCGCCCAAAAACAGACAGTACACCATAAGCGATTAAATGAGTACAATTTATAAAGGTTACTATAACTAAGTGATTAATAACGATACAGTATATATGAAGAGAAAAAATAATGAAAAGGCGCCAAACTTAACAAAGTCCAAACCACTTCGTGCACAACCGTTGGAGCTCAATTACTGAAGTCTTCTGGCCACCATTCGATCCCCTCCGAACTCCTCGACTTGCAGCTCAGGACCCTCCGAGTGGTCAACCAAGCACATCTAGCTTCATCCCCCCCTCCTCGGAGTACCTCCTGGCCTCGGACCCCCGCTTAGGGTCCGTTCCTCGCCCAGCTTACAGCATTGCGTCCTCTCTCTCGACCCCCTCACGCCGATCTGCCCAAAAGCCCGTCAACAAAAGCTTACAGACTCAGAAGAAAGAACATTAATCCCCATTTGGTTTACAAAGGAATACCATTCTCATTATCAGTAAATTTTAACCCATACAAGCTTCCAGCACTCTCTCACAACAAAGGAGCATTCCTGCTAGTTAACAAAATAAAGCCCTTTTGATTACATACACAGTAACAAAGAGAAAAAGAAGAAACCCCCCTTTACATAAGCAGGCTCTATGGCTTGAGAGAGAGAGAGGTTTAAGATGGGGTAATGGTTATGGGATAAGTTGCCTTGAGATGGTGAGCTTGAAAGTGCTGATACAGCAGTAAAATTAGAAGGATTTTCCTTGTGAGCTTTTCTGGCAAGACAGGAGATGGTGCTGAGCCTGCTTGAACTTTTACAATCTTATACTCCCACAGTGCCTTTAGGATTCAGAGTTCCAGAGCTTGCAACTAGCAAAATGAAGGAACAGTGATAAGATTCCCACGTCGGTCTGTTTGGGGTGATGGATAGAATACCAACAAGCAGGCAGTATTACTCTAGATGGTGTTGAGCTTTATTGAGTGTTATAAATACGCTCATCTAGGCAAATAAGTATTCCACCACATTTTTACATGCCTCTATGCGATGGGAGGATTTGGGGAGTAGGTTGTGACCTTCTCTCAGCTGGAAATTCAACCTCCAGCTTATTCTTGTAGCCATAGTATTGATGTGACTAGGCCAGTTGACCTCATCAGAGATGACTCCAGGATGTTGATGCTGTGGATTCAGTAATAGTAATGTCATTGAATATTAAGGACAGGGCATGGGATTCTCTTATTGGAACTGATTGTTGCTCGATACTACTTGGTTGAGCTGATTCATGGTAATTTGTACATATCTGCATGTGTCTTGGTTTTGCTGTATTCATGCAGGGATTGTTTCAATTGCTGATAAGTTTCAAATGGATTTGAGCATTGTACAATCAGGAAACCAACATATTTCTGACATTAATAGAAACATCATTGACGTATGAGGTTGATTGTGTTCTGGACACTGTCCTGAGAAGTTCTTGTGGTTGTGTTTTAGGGCTGGGATAATTGACCTCTGTAACCATGGCTTTCTTCCTTTGTCTTGGGATTGACAAAATTCAGTACATATTGACCCCAGTTTAGAGGGGATTAGAAGGGGTTTTATGAACAGTGAGCCATCTGAAAATGTAATATTTAAAGGAAAGGCAGATTAATAAGGTGAGCTTGGGATACCAGTGGAGGGGTAAGCTATAGCATGGGTGACTTTAATTTTAGATTCACAATGCTAGGATCTTTTGGGAAGCTTTGGTTTTGAGTTTGTGGTGGGACATCCTGTATGGCAAATAGAACATAGTTACCAGTCTGGCAATCCAACCCAACATGTCAGGGTTTAATGTACATGCTCATGGACTGTTTAGACTCTTCAGTCAGTGAATGAGAGGGGCAGAAAGAAAACTTTTATGCTGAGAATGTGTGACAGTCACATTAGGTCAGGAATTCAGACTCGCAGGGAGAATGTGTAAACTCCAGATGACATCCAAGATCTGTATCAAGCTTGTGTCAGTGGTATTAAGAGACAGCATTAACTGCTGTGCCACACACAGTGTTGCCCGAGATCAGTATCCTTGAATCACCATTGACCAGAAGCTCAACTGAACCATATATATAATATTGTGATACAAGAGCAAGTCAAAAGCTCGCTGTTCAGCACTGAGTAATTTACCTGCCAATTTCTTTTTCTTTTTCCTCAAAGCCTTTCCACCATCTGTAAGCACAGGTCAGGAACATGATGAAAAACACTGCTCTTGCCTGGGTGAATACAACACAAAAATCTCCAGCTGAGTGGCAACATCCAGGACAAAGCAGTTATCTTGATTTGTGGCCCATCAATGTTCATTCCTTCACCATGGGCACACAGTAGTTGCATCTACAAAATGTTTTGATTATTCACCTAGAATGATTCAATTGCAACCTCTACTTTGGCACCAAGAAAGGAGAAGGCAGCAGAAGCAGGGGAATGCTACAGCTGACATTCACACAATATATTATACTTAGAAATATACCATACAGTCTAAATACTAGGGCTCCCTACCCAACAGTACTGTAGGACTACCTTCACTGAAATAGTAATAGGGTTTCAAAAAGTGGCTCGTCACCACTTGTCAAAGACGATTGGGGCTGTAGATGTTGGCTACTCTTGCAATGTTAGTTCTTAAAAAATTAATTTTCTAAACATGTGCTTTTTGGGTGGGATTGGAAATGGTGAAAACATTGCCATTTAGCAGTTTTCTTTGCCCTCCTTTTCAATACTAGATTAGGAAGGGATTTTTGGGGAAAGCTTTTGTGAGTGAGGTGCTTCTGCCCTGAATGATGCAATGACTTTTTTTTGTGTTGACTGACTTTTGATTCCTTTGAGAGTTGGGGTGAGTTGCGTGCTGCAAGCTTTCCTCTCTTGTGCTCTTGTAGCTATGGTATTTGGGTAGCTCTTGCTGTTAAATTTCTGGTCATGAAAAGCACCGATAAGTTAGTGGAACCTCCAATAGGACCACAACCTTGTCATGGTTTGAAGACCTGTCTGCCTCAATGACTTGGAGATCTATATTGGCTGGAGTCCTGGCCTTGTGTTTTGGCTCTTGGTAGGGTCACCCCAAACAAGTCAAAGATGGTGGCTAGACTGACTGATCTACCAGTTCTCCAGGTTTGGAGATCAGCCTGGGGCTAACCCTGACTGGTCAAAAAATACTGTGATGGAAACAGCAATGAAGTATCATTCTACGTCTGTTTGCGATGGTATGAAGTGTTGGAGATGGATTGGGCATGTGAAGAGAAGAGAGGTCAACTCCATTAAGATAGCACGTAACTGGACCTTTGAAGCGTGGAGGAAACACAGATCAACAGAGATGGAGCATCTTCATTACTGCCCTAAACGTCAGCGGTGTCAAGGCAGTAATATGAGTGGAAATTAATTGTTTATAGATAGAAGTGTCAGCTCTTTTTTTTGTAGAGACATTATCTGTTGTGAAATAGAATTGTTTTACTAATTAACTTAAGGCTAAATGCCTATGCATTGAATGAATTTTAAAATGTATGTCATCATATTTAAGTTGTTTAGCATTGACATCATACGTGTCTGGAGCCGATTATATGCATCATCAAAAGAGTGTGGGAGTCTGAAGCCTGCCAGCACTTAAGCTTATTTGTATGAATGTGTTGCAGGCGAATGTCAGATGGACTATTCCTGAGGAAATGCAGAGAAGTAGCAGAAAACTTTAAAGATATCAAGTTCAATGAAATGTACTTGGATACAGTCTGTCTTAATGTAAGTATTGTGATTATGAAATTGACTTTTTTGGCTTAATAAAAATGAAACCCATTGAGCAGAATTACATTTAAGGTCTGTGTTCCTTTCCTTAGCCTGGTAGAGCAGGATGGTGGTGCAGCATTTAGCATAATGCTATTGCAGTGGCAGTGAATGGGGTTCAATTCCCTCTGCTGTCTTTAAAAGAATTTGTACTTTCTCCTGGTGACTACGTTCCGGAAATCAAATCCGGATAAAGTCACTCAGAGACTGTCTAAGTACAAACACTTTATTTGAAGCTCCCGGGGCTTACTCAGTTAGTCACTCAAACAAGAACAGTCTGTAACTGCTCCTGTCTGGTCCACCAACTAACTCACAATTCCCCTTACAAAATGGATATAGTCGCTCAGATACCTCCACACATACCAAGCTGGAGTCAAACTTGTCTATTGCTTGACAGTACTGAGAGACAAATTACAGAATGGGTATAATGGCCTCATACACAGAACAGGCTGGTCATATCTCTGCACATAACTGCACAAGAACAAGGACCTTGAAGCACTAGCTGGCTAACTTCACGAAGAAATATTGCTCAGCATTGAAAAGCACATCTGTTGATCATCAACGGTTTCTTTCAGAGAAAACGGCCTGCTATGTTTAACTGACTGTGTTAACCCTTTACATACTTTTATCAGCATGGGTTTCTTCTGGGTGCTCTGGTTTTCTTCCATATTATCAAAGACATATGGGTTAATGTAAATAAGTTGTGGGCATGCTCTGCTGGCATCAGAAGTGTTGGTCATTGTTGCAAATTACAAATTTCATTGTGTATGTCTTGTTGCAGAATGACAAATAAAGTTAATCTGTCTTTTTTTTTTCCTTGTTAGATGGTGCAGGACCCGTCACAATTTGATGTGCTTGTAATGCCAAATCTCTATGGTGACATCTTAAGGTTGGTAATTTTAGACTGAATGACCTTTGTACAAAGTGTTTGCATACTCTTCCTCTTGTCATTCTCCAAGAGTCATTGGGGCTGGCAGCAATGTTTTTAATTAAACATGGTCAACATGGTAGTCGAGTCTGGTAGTGTAAAAATATTTTGAAAAGAGCAATGCTGTAAAACTGAGAAAATAGGAATTACAAATTATAAGATGACTGGGTAACAAGTGTTCTGTGATGGGGTGATAAGACAGAGAGATATGGCAAATACAGACCGAGAAGATTGGTCAGACAGGTTTGTGTTGCAATGGAAGAGCCTTTATTGAAACTTGAAAAATTCTGGTAGGGTTATAATTTGTCCAATCGAAGTTGAGTTGTTGTTTGTTGATGTGAGGAAAGGGTTTCCATTGGAAACAGACTGGAAATTAAAGTAGCAACTGACAGTAATCTACTGGGGAATAAGTCTCACCAACATAGTTGAGAATACATCATTGAAAGCAGAAAAGGTAAATGATTGCTTCATCTGGTGTTTTTTTTGGAGTATGATTACCAATATTGTATTACAGCAATAAAGGGAAAATTAGCATGAAGGGCATTGTGTAAGTGCCCACAAATTCAATCATACAACAAGATCCTGAGAGCAACACAGATTCAGTAGGTTATACTGTTATCTCTAATCAAAGCCAGTGCTCCGGAAGGAAAGGAAAAGGACGACAGCAAAATTAGAGTCCATCTAATGATCTTGGTGACGGGAAATCCTATAGGAAGCACTAATGTAGAAAGCAGAATCTTTCAAATGCATGCACAGAGAAGGAAAGATTTAAAAGATGAGCTTTATTTGTCACGTTACTTTGAAACGTACAGTGAAATGCTTTGTTCACATCAACAACTAACAGACCCGAAGATATGCTGGGGGCAGCCCCACAAGCATCACCATGTTTCTGGCACCAGTATAGCATGCCTACAATTTACTAATCCTAACCTGTATGTCTTTTGGAATGTGGGAGGAAACCCAATTGGTCATGGGGAGAATGTACAAACCTCTTTCGGTCAACAGCAGCAATTGAATCTAATCTTCCGATTGCTGGCGCTGTTTAGTATTACGCGGAACTCTACATGATACTGCGCTGCCTTGTTCTCGGCGCAAGTATAGTCAACGGGTTTATTAGTCAATGACCCAGTCTCAGGAGGTGCGAGTCAGACGTGACTTCTGAAGGAGAGACGAGACTGGAATTTGACTGCAAAATTGATTAGATTTTCCAGCTTAATGAAGGTAAGAGCAACACAATTACTATCATCAGCGAATCAGGAAGATGTTGGAGAAATGGCCAGGAGTGGGTTGCAGGTGAAACCAGGAACTCTGAGTACTTTAAACGTTCACATTTTGAGGTGTTATGTAGGTGCTCTATTTACACCTACTTGTTTTTCTGACTGTTTTCCTTGTGTTTCAGTGATCTATGCGCTGGGTTGATTGGTGGTCTGGGAGTTACGCCAAGTGGAAACATTGGAGAAAATGGAGTTGCAATTTTTGAGTCTGTAAGAGACTTGTCTTTCTCAGAAAAATTAAAATAAGATTGAATAGATAAAGTGCATTGCTGTATGAAAATGAATTTTGTCTCATATTAGAACTCTAAAAAAAAATAATCTGCGTAAGATATGATTGCTGATCTCCCACAAATCTCAAATCAGAATCAGGTTTAATATCACAGTCATATGTCATGAAATTTATTGTTTTGTGGCAGCAGTATATGTCAATACATAATACTAGAAAAAAACCTGCAAATTACAATAAGAAGTGAAGTGTTGCAAAACGAGAAATCTGGAGGAGTGGAAGAACCTGTTCCTGAAATATTGTATTTCTTCAGACTCCTGTACCACCACCTTGATAATAGCAATGAGAAGAAGGCATGTCCTGGTTGATGGAGGTCCTTAATGATGGATACTGTCTTTTTGATGCATCACATTTTGAAGGTGTCCTCAGTGCTGGGGGGGCAAGTGCCCATTGTGGAACTGGCTGAGTTTACAACTTTCTGCAGTTTTTTCCAATCATATGCAGGGCCCCTCTATACCAGACAGTGATGCAATCATATAGAATGCTCTCTAAGGTACATCTGTAGAAATTTGCAAATGTTTTTGGTAACATACCAAGTCACCTAAAACTCCTAATGAAATATAGGTGCTGTTGTGCCTTCTCTGTAATTGTATGAATATGTTGGGCCCAGAATAGATCTTCAGAGATGTTGACACCCAAGAACTTGAAAGTGCTCGCCTTTAACATTGCTGATCCCTCTAAGGACTGGTGTGTGTTCCCTTGAATTCCACTTCCCGAAGTCCATAATCAATTCCTTCGTCCTACTTGTGTTGAGTGCAGCACTGTTGTTGGAACACCACTCAACCAGCTGATCAATCACACTCCTAAATGCTGTCTTGTCACCATCTGGAATTTTGCCAAAAGTAGATGTCATCGTCAAATCTACTGATGCCAGTTGAGCTGTGTAGCCACACAGTCATGGGTTTAGGGAGGGTAGAGCTGTGGACTAAGTACACATCCTTGAGGTACGTTAGTATCAATGGTCAACAAGGAGCAGATGTCATGTCCTATCCACACTGACTGGTCTCCCACTGAGGAAGTCAAGGAGATACAGAGGCCCGGGTTTTGGAGCTTGATGATTAGAACTCTTCTATATTATTTCCCTATGTATTTCAGTTCCCTTATCTTTCAAGAATATATGTAATTCATCTTTATATCAGCCAATGATTTGCACTCATTCCAGGATTGAATTCCAGGATTTTTTTTCCTTTCTGCAAGAAGTACTTGCATGGTACAGGTTGTTCACATAAGACCATAAAACATAGTAGAATTAGCCGTTTGGCCCATTTAATCATGGCTGATCCTTTTCAGTTCCCTTCCTCAGCCCCACTCCATGGCCTTCTCCTGGTAACCTTTGACATGGTGTCCAATCAAGAACCTATCAAGCTTTGCCTCAAATACACCCAATGATCTGGCGTTCATGGCTGCCTGTGGTAATAAATTCCACAAATTCACCATCTGGCTAAAGAAATTTCACCGCATCTCTGTTTTAAATGGATGCCCCTCTACCCTGAGGCTGTACCCTCTTGTTTTAGACTCCACTACCATGAGAAATATCCTTTCTACTCTGTCCAGGCCTTTAAACGTTCAAAAGATTTAAATGAGATCTCAACTCATCCTTCAAAATTCCAGCGAGTACAGACCCAGAGCTATCAACATTCCTCTGAGATAACCCTTTTCATTCCAAGAGTCATCCTTGTGAACCTCCTCTGAACCCTCTCCAATGCCGATACATCTTTTCTTAGATGAGGAACCCACATCTGTTCAAGGTGAGGCCTCACCAGTGCCTTATAAAGCCTCAGTAACATGTCCCTGCTCTTGTATTCTAGACCTCTTGAAGTGAATGCTAACGTTGCAATTGCTGCCTTCACCTCAGACTCTACTTGCAAGTTAAGCTTTAGTGTGTTCTGCACAAGGACTCCCAAGTCCCTTTCCACCTGGATTTTTGGATTTTCTCGCCTTGTAGAAAGTAGTCTGTACATTTATTTCTTCTACCAAAGTGCATGACCATGCATTTTCCAACATTGTATTTCATTTGCCACTTTCTTGCCCATTCTCCTAATCTGTCCTAGTCCTTCTACAACCTACCAGTTTCCTCAACACTACCTGCCCTTCCACCAATCTTTGTATTATCTGCCAACTTGGCAACAAAGCCATCTATTCTATTATCTAAATCATTGATATACAGCATAAAAAGAAGTGATCACAACACTGACCCCTGAAGAACACCAGTAGTCACTGGCAGCCAAACTGAAAAGGATTGTTTTATTCCCACTTCCTGCCTCCTACCAATCATGCCAGTAAATTTCCTGTAATACCATGGGCTCTTAACTTGATAAGCAGCACAGTGTGTGACACCTTGTGAAAGGCCTTCTGAAAATCCAAATATACGACATCCACTATATCCCCTTTATCTATCCTACTTGTAATCATCTCAAATTTCCAATGGGTTCATCAGGCAAAATTTTGCCTGAAGGAAACCATGCTGACTTTGTCCTATCTTGTCCTATGTCACCAAGTATTCCATTACCTCATCCATAACGGTTGACTCCAACATCTTCCCAACCACTGAGGTCAGGCTAACTGGACTATAATTTCCTTTCTGCTGCCTTCCTCCTTTCATAGAGTAGAGTGACATATGCAATTTTCCAGTTGCCTGGCACCACGCCAGAGTCCAGTGATTTTTGAGATCATTGCTAATGCCTGGACAATCTCTATCACTACCTCTTTCAGAACCCTATCTGGAAGTTTACCTGGTCTGGGTGACTTGTGTACCTTTAGATCTTTCAGCTTTTTGAGCACCACCTCCCTTTTAATAGCAATTGCACTCACTTCTCTTCCCTCATACCCTTCAGCATCTGGCACACTACTAATGTCTTCCACAATGAAGACTGATGCAAAATACTCATTTAGTTCATCTGCCATTTCCTTGTCCCCCTCTTTCTCTCCCCCCCACCCGTTCAATCCAATAAGTACATGACAATATGTTGCTCGCCCATCGAGCCCCAATTTCCCTCTAACCTCAATATCCCTCTAACCTCAGTCCCTCTATGTACCTATCCATGTGCTGTTTAAATTATACTATTGTACTTGCCTCAACCACTACTTCTGGTAGCTCTTACCATATACTTACCATTGTGTGGAAAATCTGCCTCTCAGGACCCTTTTTTAAAAAAAAAAAAAAATCCCCTCATTTTAAATCTGTGCCCCTTTGCTTTGGACTCCTCTGTCCTGGGGTAAAGACTGTTACTGTCCACCTCCTCTACAACTCATTTTTAAATGTCAACTTTCTATGTTGTCTCATTCGAGATCCTCCCACTAGTAGAAACAGCTTCACATTTAACCAGAAGATTCAGTAAATCATTCCTCATTCTTCTGAACTTGAAGAGAGCACTGCTCATTCTTTTTGTGAAAACAGCTAGGGCTTTTAATGATTGTGATACTACTACTTATTTGTAAAAATAAATTTGTGGAATTTTGAGGTGTTTGAGTCTTCTACACCAGAATTTAATTTTTAATTGCTCTGTGCTCTTTTCCCTGACCAGGTTCATGGTACAGCACCAGATATTGCTGGGTTGGATATGGCAAATCCCACAGCCCTTCTGTTAAGTGCTGTAATGATGTTGAGACATATGGAACTTCATGACTATGCTAACAAAATAGAAACTGCCTGCTTTGGAGCAATTAAGAATGGAAAGGTAGGCACAGCAAATACATTACATAAATACAAGGGGATATTAGAATTTGAATCCTTCTCAACAACTGAGTGGCCTTCAAAATTGATTTGCGATGCAATAACTGTGGTTTACAATTAGACTTTCAAGTTGGACAACTAGCCTCTAAGTTTACCACATCAACTTATAATGGGATCTGCACTATCTTAAGTAATAAAATACTTAACCTGGGACACTTTCTCCATCTAAAGGGTTTGAAAGCAGCTTTTCCTTTGAGTGAGACCAATGTGTGAGAATTTCTATAAGTGAAAAGGAATACAGTAATGAAAATGGGTATAAGCCTCTAAGGAATTTGAGGTAGGAGAAATTGCAATACAGATGTTGTCATTATTTGCAAAAAATGATTTTCTGAGGTGAAGTGTACAGTTGTACAACAGACATAGTGGCCAAGGGAACACCCTTGCTGCTGGCTATTGCTAATTTCTACATGGAGGACTTTGAGGAGAGGCCTCTGAGTTCATCGCTGTTACACCCCAAATGCTGCTTCAGGTACATCGATAACACCTTCATTGTGTTGCTTCATCGGCTCCAAGAACTCCAAAAGTTCCATGACCATCTGAACAGGATACATCCAAATGTTCAATTTACAATGGAGATGGAGAAGAGTGGTTGCCTCCTGTTCCTGGACATTGTAATACAAGAGAAACTGGATGGTAGCCTCGGACATGGCATCTGTTGGAGAACCACTCACAAAAACTTGTACGTCAGCAATAACTGCCACCAATCATACCTCCCAATGTAGAGCAGTTCTTTCTACTGTGATTAACCTGGCGAAAAACTGTTTTGGACCCTGCGAGTCTCCAGGAGGAAATAAGACAATTACACACAAAGTACCTATAGAATGGCTACAAGGTGAAGGAAATCAATCAGGGGGCTTGAAAGGGCAAACAGAAAAACCATGAAACCTAATAATGAGGAGGAACTTGTTGCTACCGCCTGTCTTCCCTATATTACGGTGGTTTCTGGTAGGATTGGCAGAATCCTGAAGAAATACTGGATTAATACCATCTGTAAGAAAGCTCAAATCACTGGGTCAAAGATGATCTGGGTTGAAAGTTGATCAAAGGTGGCTGGCTTTTACAAGGTTCCCTGTGAATGTGGAGCGGCGCATATTGGCCAGACGGGACGTGCAGTGGAAACCCACACAGGAGGTGTATCCATTTGGGTTACCCAGTGAAATCAGTGGTAGCAGAATATTACATTCACATTGGCCATAGGATTGATTTTGGCACAAAACTACTGTGCTGCGCCAGTGGCTTTTGGGATCATCTGGTGAAGGAAGCCGTTGAAGTAAAACCGGAGGAAAAGAATTTTAACAAAAACTAAAGTCTCAGTCTAAGTAAGAACTGGAAAGAAGGTAAACAAGGTGGGAGAATGGAAAACTGATTGGATGAAGACTAACCAAGCAGGAGGGAACAGACAAAGGGGGTATAAATACCACCGGACTAGACATACCCAGGCATCACCCCTTATGAAGATGGCAGAGTTTGTCACTGAAATCTCAGTTAAGCTCGATATCCGTATCTGTCTAGAAGCCGTAGAAGAGCTTATTTGTCATATACGCTGGGAAAGCATTAGATCCTTTTTTGTACAATAGTATTTTTCAGGAGTCGGGACTGGGGCTGTTGTTTTTCTTAGTATATTGGCTGCATTGGGCACAAGCACAGAACTTGGTCTGGTAAATTGAGATGGGTAATGATAGACTTCAAGATGATGTAATCATATACTATCATGAAGAAGGATAGCAGGTAAAAGATTAATGTTGAGAAGTGTGAAGTTGTAGAAGTAGAGGAACACCATAAATCAGAAGGTTTAATTCTAAAAGGCATGTTAGAATGGAACAATCTAGGTGTATACTTCCATAGTTGAGAGTGGTAGGGGAGTAGCAAGCATGGCTTAATGACAAATAGGATGCTATGTTTTATGAATAAGAAAGATAAAGTACAAGACAAAGAAAGTTGTGATAGTGTAATGCCTTGGTTCACATCTTTACTGATATGCAGTAGTGATTTTATTTAGCAGCTCTGTTCTGCTGTTAGCCTGTTGGGGTTATTGTTGAAGATAAGGGATGATGTGGAATATGTGCCATCCAATTACTGGGAGGGGCAATAAGATTGGGCTTGGGCTTTTGTTCATTGGGAGATGAAGAGAGAAGATGCTAGGGAGAACCAGTCGTAGTGTACGATCCGGTGGGAGACCCGTTTGTTTGAGATGGATTGTGAGTGACATTCAGAAGGTGGTGTGGGTGTACACGTTGCCCAAGGGCCTGGCATGTGAATGACAGAGAAGTTCAAGCTGAGGCTCCAACTTGACTGCTTAATTAGAATGGGCCCTTTTTCTTTTTGTTGTTCTTTACTAACCCTTTAGTTAAGATCCATAACTATAATTCCTTTAATCGTATGCAGTGTATTGTCTGTTATTTCATGCTGCTAATTTGTAAGAGGGTAGCAAATTGCACAGCATCCACACATACCTGGTTCAGGGTGGGTCTCAATCTCAGGGGTTTGGTGGGACTTGAGAGTGTCTTCCCTAGGCTTGTGCAGTCAAGGAATCCAGGGTATTTCAATAAATTTTAATACAACACTGATTTGGTCACATTTTGAATATTGCACCTAATTCTGGGCATCACATTTTTGCATAGATGTGAAAGTTTTGGTTGTTTGGCAGAGATTTACCAAAATGATTCCGGGTATGTGGGACAGGTACATTTATAGAAAAAGGTTTAGAGGGATATGAGTCCAACTTGGGTAGATGGATCTAGCTCATATAGGATGCTTGTTGGAAATGGACAAATTGGGCTGAAGAACTTAGCGAATCTTGTGAATATGCACCAGAGAATCTGGGATTGTTTTTCTTGGAAGAGAGGAAGTTGGGAGAGGCAGTATTTAAACAGAGGATTATTGAGATTGGGTAGAGAGAAACCACACCCCACCCCCTTTGACAGGGTGAAAAGGACAAAATCAAGTTAATTAGTTAAAAAAAATCAAAAATGAGATGGGAAAAGCTGTACATATTTAGGATCTGGAGTGCCATGCCAGGAGCGCTGATAGACTGATTCAGTTGAGGCATTCAAAAGGGAAATGGATAAATATCTAGAAGGAAACAATTTGAGGGATGTGGGAAAAAAAGTGAGTAGAACTTGCTGAGTTGATCTTGTATCAATCTGGATGAGATTTGATGGGCTGAATGGCCTCCACTAGCATGTTGTGATTCTATTATTGAACTGCTTTTGGTGCCTTCTACTATAAGTATCTCTGTCATTTCTTTATTTTCCAATATTGATTCCCCAGTTTCATCATCTTAAGGAACCAATGTATATCTTAGTGACCTTTCTGTGGGAGTGTGTATGGTCTTTTCATATTTCTGTAGCTTACTTGTAATTGATCTTAGTCATAGTTTGGCTCCTAAAGGGCTTCTGATCCTCATAAGCACTAATCATTGCAATGCTATATGCTTCTCTAATTTGTTACTGGTCTTAATTCTCCTCTTAGAACCTTTATTTCTCAATGACAAAAAACATCTCAATTGAGAATTATATCACCTTATGTCTGTTGCTGTATGTATGTGTCTTGGATTTCAATCTGTGTTCTCAATTCGTTTTGGAAAACCCTTTTGCATGTGTAGTAGTTTTTAAGGCACTGATTTCAGACAGTTCTCAAATATCATGTTTAGATTATTCTACCATGTTAACATTAATTCTGCTTTCAGAGCAATTTGCTAACAACTAAACTTGAAAAAGTGTTTTGTCACTGTTTTAATATGGGAATTGCATTGTGTGCACAGAGCTCTCAAAACAAGTGTGATGGTCACTGCATAACTGCTGTTGATTTGAGTACTGATACTGGCCTGGACTCTGGGGAATGCTATCCAATTCTTTAGTATTGTAGAATGGTACAGCATACAAATTGGCTACTCAGACCAGCTCATCCCTATGAACCAGTGGATGTCCTTCTGTATTTGTATTCCAGTGTGGTTTCAGGGTATTTGGAGGCACTTGACAAAATAGGCCAAATAGGCCAATGGTTTCCTTGAGGGAAAATCTTGCCTTACAAATCTGTGAGAATTTGAAGAAATAACAAGCAGGATAGACAAAGGAGAATCAGTGGATGTTGTGTATTGGAATTTCAGAAGGCATTTGACAAGGTGCCGCACATGTGACTGCTTAACTAGATAAGAGCCCAGGGTGTTACAGGAAAGCTAGTAGCATGGATAGAACATTGGCTAATTGGCCAGAGGCAAAGAGTGGAAATAAAGGGATCCTTTACAGATTGGTTGTTGATGACAAGTGTTCCACAGCAGTCTGTGTTGGGACTGTTTTATATGTCAGAATGATGGAATTGATGGCTTTGTGGCCATGCTTGTGGACAATATGTAGATGGATGGAGGGGGTGCAGGTAATCTTGAAGCAGAGAAACTGCAGAAGGATTTGGACAGATTGAAATGGGCAGAGGTGGCAGATGGTATTCATTGTTGGAAAGTATATGGTCATGCACTTTGGTAGAAGGAATAAAAGCAGACTGTTTTCTAAATGAGGCGAAACTTTAAAAATCTGAGGTGCAAAGGGATTTGGCAGTCCTCTTGCAGGATTCCCTAAGGTTAATTTGTAGGATGAATCAGTGGTGAGGAAGGAACGTGCAATGCAAGGACTAGAATATAAAAGCAAGGACGTAATGCTGAGGCTTTATAAGGCACTGGTGAGGCCTCACTTGGGAGTATTGAAAGTAGTTTTAGGCTCCTTATTTAAGAAAGAAAGTGCTGAAACTGGAGAAGGATTCAAAGGATGTTCACAAACATTATTCCAGGATTGTAAGACTTGTTTGAGGAATGTTTGATGGTTCTGGACCTGTACTCATTGGAATTTAGAAGAATGGGGGGGCGGATCTCATTGAAATATATCAAATGTTGAAAGGTGTAGATAGAGTAGATGTGCAGATAGTGTTTCCTTTGGGGAGTCTAGGACTAGAGGGCACGGCCTCAAAATAAGGTGACATCTATTTAGAACAGTTGAGGATGTTCTTTAGCCAGATGGTGGTGAAAGTGTGGAACTCATTGCCACAGGAATTCACCGAGTGCATTTACAGCAGAGGTTCGTAGGTTCTTACTTAGTCAGGGCATGAAAGGTTATGGGAGAAGGCAGGAGAATGCAGTTCAGAGGAAAATGGATCAGCCATAATGAAATGGCAGAGCAGACTTGATGGGCTGAATGCCTAATTCTGCTCTTATTCCTGTTTCCTTGCTGTTGGTCCATGGCCCTCCTTATCCGTGGGAGATTGGTTCCAAGATCCCCCGCAGTTACCAAAAAACGCAGATGCTGAAGTCCCTTTATAGAACCTGTCACAGTGTGGTGGTCTTCAGGACCCAGTGGAACCCCAGACTTTAGTTAACATGGTCAGGACCCAGTGTAGCTCTGAATCCGCGGTGTTTCTGTTCACAAAAGTAATCACGATCGCGAATGAAAAAAAGGTGGAAGTGATAAAGTGATTGGAAAGAGGTGAAACACCATCGGTCATTGGAAAAGCATTAGGCTACAGTTGGTCAATAATGGGAACAATTTTAATGGAGAATGTGAAAGGCCTTGTCCTGATGAAAACTATAATTATTACTAAGCAACGCGGTGGTTTAATTATTGAAATACGTATGTTTCTTAAGTGTTTGATATGCATAGAAGGGTAAAATATGTACTATATACTAAGAAAAACGTTTGACTAACTGACGCTAAATAATACCGATGTACCTGTTCAGACTTCAAATCCGAATTAAAGACGGACTCAGGAATGGAATTCATTCATAACCCGGGGACTGCCTGTACTTTTAAGTCATTTCTTGATTACTTATAATACCTAATACAATGTAAATAGTTGTTTATTGTTTAGGGAATAATGACAAGAAAAAATAGTCTGTATATGCTCAAACAACAAGTGCTGGAGAGAACTTCCGGGTTTTCCCGATCTGCGGTTGGTTGAATCTGCGGATAAGGAGAGCCGACTGTACGCACCTAGATGATTTTTTTTAAAAGTCAGTGATCCAGCTTGAGCTACTCTTTCCAGTAGTGCATTCAGGCAGTTATGATTTCTGGGTGAAGGCCCCCCCCCCCCCCTCAGAGCTCTTCCCCATCTCCTGTACCTATCCTCTAGCTTTATTTACGTCTAATATGGGAGGAGAGGAAAGTTTCCTGCAATTTATACCTTACCTATATTCCTCATAAACCTCACTGGTATTCCTTCTTAACCCTTTCTGCTCCAGAGAGAACAGACTTAGTTTCTCCTGCCTCTCCTTATAACTGTAATGCTGTACTCAGGAAGCACCATCATATCTCTTACCACATCATGGAAGCTTTTTATTCCCACCACAAAGAGCAGTCATTAAAATAAGTTACCACTGACAGTGAAGCATGTCGGTCTGTGCTCAAGTTGAGAGTAGAACTTGTTCACTTAGCAGTCACTTGCCCAGAGCCAAGAGTACTACAGACTGAGACATGATAAGCACTGCTGCTACTGGGACCAAAGATCCATCTTTTTTTTCCTGCCATACAACATACCACACGGAACACACCTTTAACCTCAGCTAATATAAACTGACAGTCAGGTACCCATTTACATTCATCCCACTTTATTTTTCCTGTCAACTCCTCCCATACATTAGAGCAATTTGTAACATCCTATTAACCTGTATTGATTAGGCTACTATTGGTATTGGTTTGCTGTTGTCATATGTACCTAGGTACAGTGAAAAGCTTGTCTTGCATACTGATCATACAGATTAAATCATTACATAGTGCACTGTGCTAGAATTCAGTAAAACAATAACAATGCAAAATACAGTATAAAAGCTACTAAAAGTCCAGTGCAGGTGAATAATAAGGTGCAAGATCATAACGAGGTAGATTGTGTGGTCTGTTCAAGGGACTGATAACAGTGGGATAGAAGCTGTTTATAGGGAGAAATACTTTCGAGCTTTTTGATCCTGGTGGTGGAATAGCACAGTAAACACTCTTGATGGTGATGTACAGTGGTCCAGTGTGTTGCTTCCTCTGGTAGTACAAGTGATTTGTTAGTATTAATTATTTAGAGACTTTTCCAACCTGGTGTGGTTAAACCCCCAAAATGATATGGAAAGCATCACCACTTACTTTATTATTTTCTAGCCAATGGAAGAGGGGAGGACAGAATATCTGGGATAGGTGGAGTCTTTAGTTATGCATTCTGCCTTACTGAGTTAGCGAGAATTATAGACAGAGGCCGTGGAAGGGGAGGCTGATTCCTGTGTGCTGAGCTCTGTCCACAATTTTGCAGTTTCTTGCGGTTGTCATACATCCAGGCAGAATGTCTTCTGTGGTATATCAATATAAATTGGTAAGAGTTGATTGGGACATGCTGAATTTCTTTAATTTCCTGAGAAAGTAGAGATTTGATGAGCTTTCTTGGCCATGATATAATTATGGTTGGGCCAGAACAGGCTATTGGTAATATTCACACCCAAGAACTTGAATTTCTCAATCTCAGTGCCATTGATGTTGACAGGAGAACCATTAATGTGCTGCCCCCCTTTCTAATTCGCATTACTTTGGGATATGGGAGGAAACAGGGTTACCCAAAGGAAACTTGTACAATCACAGGGAGAAGCTGCAAACTCTACACAAGCAGCATCTGAGGCTGGGTCACTGGTTCTGAGGTAGTTGTGTCACTTGGCTGCTCTGGCTTTGAAGTATTTTAATCTCATCTAATTTAGTAAATGGATTCTTTATTATGTTTTCACAGGTGCTAACCAAAGATCTTGGTGGCAAATCTAAATGTTCTGAGTTCACCAGTGAAATCTGCCGAAGAGTGAGGGATCAGGATTGAGTCAGCACAAATTTGCTACCGTATTCAAATCTCATGAATTAACCTGCAAAATCAGCTCTACTGAATAGAATCAGTCTGTCACATTCATGTAAACAATTGTTGTGAATTGTCATTTAAATGTCCTGCTAATTTACAATTTCCTTTTTGGTTATAATGTGCTTTCATGGCATTCTGATTATTTATTGAATGAGTATTTTTTGACTGACCTGAAGTGTTATTTTTTTATATAGAAAGCTGCTATAAAGATCGTGCATGATGTTTCCTTATTACTACTTCCATTCCACTTAATTAAAGCAGTTTCAAAATAGCTTCTTGTATTTGTTATCTCCCGGAGTGGTGTTTTAAAGATTTAAAACAACTTCCATTCTGCTATTGAACATGGGATTTCAATGTCGGTCTATTTCCTTGAATTTTTTGCATTACCTTTTACTTAAGTGTTGCTGGAGACTAGCCTCATTCCCCCAGGCTAAATAATTTTGACTAGAATCTGCTAATTTCCTTTATATGCAGGCAGGCTTAAAAAAATGTTTTTTTTTTAAGGTGCAAAAAGCACTGATATTCATTTTATAAGAATTTTCAACTACTGTTAAATATACTCGTACTGTAAGTTTAATAATTTGATTTTTTAATTAGTTTGCTCACTGGACTAGCTCGGATGCTATTTATGATAAGCCAAATTTCATTAATTAAACCACAAATCACTGCTCTTAATATTTTTTAAATGATGTAAAATCCTTGCCAATCATGACTATTTTTAACATTTAATAATATGTATAACTGAGAAATAGTAACAAAAACCTTACTGCAAAGTTTTCAGGTTGAAGGCTAAGATTCTTAGTTATCAATATGGATCATGAATTTTAAATATGTGAAATCCAATTGTGGTATTGCCAGCAAAGTTTTAACATTTTTAGTTCAGATGTTAAATTTGGAAATTAATTCCTTGACATGTTTTTATGTTTAATGTTGCTTTTGGCAATTTTGTTCCTTACCAGTCTTGCTATAATTATTTTGGCCAAACATAGCAGCATTGGAGAAAGAAGAAAACAGCAAATATGCAGGATCTGAATGGAACATTTGCGTTCAAAGCTGGTCCATGTGTATAGTTCTCCAAATGATGTGGCATCATTTACTTTTATTGAAAACTATATAAGGGTAATGTGGCTAATGTAAATATAAAATAAAATATAGCAGATTCTGGAACTACTCAGATTGAATAGCATATGTAGAAGAATTGTGTCTTTGACCTTTTCAGTGGGTACCATCCTTGGTTCACACAAATGTGTTAGCATATGAAGGCCACGCCCTTATGCATTTTAACTGTCATATTAAGGCACATCAACTAGATAAATTTAAAGTTTATATTATTCTTGACTTATGATACAAAATAATCAAATAATGATGAAAATTCTGGGTAAGTATGAAAATGCTGTTAGTATGCAAAGTCCATTATTTGTCACAAGAAACAGGAGATTTAAAAAGCGGAGCTTGGTGGGAGTTTCTGTTTGGTCTCGGGTAGTAGAAGTTGTTACTCGGAATGAGAAGTGGGAGATTTTTTTAAATTGGTCCTTTCTGTTCAGTTTAAAATAGATCAGATAAATCACAATTGGTGTTTTTTTTAAAAAGTAATAAATTAGGTTTAAGTGGAGCAGCCATTGTGGGAGTGATCATAGTATGAATGGGCAGTGTTAGAGTGGGAAACCAAGGCTTTGTCTTAAGAGGTTACAGTGAGAAGAGGTAGAGGTTAGGCTGAAGTTTCTGTCAAGATTCACTTTGTTTATTGCATAGGTGGAGCTGTGAGAATGGAAGCCAGGGAAATGGTGTGCTCCTCTTGCATGTTGTAGGAAGTCTTGGAAACGTTTCAATGTTCCCGATAACTACACCTGTGGGAAGTGCATCTGGCTACAGTTCCTTACAAGACAGTATTAGGGAACTGGGTGACCTATGAATATTTTGGAAGAATGAGGTGATGAGAACTACAGGCAGCAATCACACCTGAGTCATAGTTGGCACATAGCAGGGTTACTGTCAGGAGAGAAGGGAATAGGCAGAAAGTGCAGGCTACCCTCCATTTTTAAAAAGTGTACTGCTTTGGTGGGGGGCATATGATCAGATCTCTGGCACTGAATCTGGCTTTGTGGCTGAAAAGGAGAGCAGTGGTGATGGGGAACTCAGGATCAGACAGGAGATTTTGTGGACATGAAAGATACTTCTGGATAATATCTTGCCATTTTGGTGCTAGAGTAAAGTATGACCCAGACTGGGTCCACAGTATTCTGGCACGGTGAGCAGGTGGAATTCATGGTACATATCAGTAGCAATGACATGGGTAGGAAAAGGAATGAGGTGCTGAAAAGATCATAGAAAGCTAACAGTAGAAGGTAAGTAATCTCTGGATTGTTGCCTGTGTCATGTGCCAGTGAGGATAAGAATAGGATGATAAAACAGGTGAACATATGGCTGAAGAATTGAATCAGGAGGCAATATTTAAGCTTTGTGTGTCATTGGGATCTTTTCTGGGGAAGTTAATACCTGTACAAAAAAGACAGGTTACACCTGAACTTGAGGGGACCAGTGTCCTTGTGGGCAAGTTTGCTAGCACTGTTGGGGAGGTTTTAACTAAATTGGCAGGGGCATAGGAGCTAAGTTAATAAGTCAGGATGGGGCAGTTGGTGTAAAGGTAGATGCAATGTGCAGAGTTGGATGGGTTGAAATGTCTCTAATACAAGAATCAGGAATGAGGATGATGAACTTAGAGCATGGATCTGTACATGAACTATGATGGGACCAATACAGATACTTGGCCGTCACAAGGGATGTATGTTCTGAGGATAGGGATGGGAAGTAGCATTGCTAATCAGGGAAAGTATCAGTGCTGCAGAAATTGAGAATGTCATTGTCCACTGAGACAATGTGAGTGGAAGTCAGACACAGTAAAGGAGCGTTCATTCTTTCGAGCCCCCCCCCCCCCCAACAGCAAGATATTGGGAACCAGATTTCGAAAAGATGCAAAAATAACAGGGTTGTTGTCAAATTCCCTAATATTGATTGGCATCTCTTTTTGTGCAAAAGGTTTAGATGGGGCTGAATTTGTTAGGTGTCCAGGAAGAACTCCTGACACACTATTTGAACAGAGGACTAAAGGAGAGGCCACTTCTTGATGTACTGCACAATGAACTTGGTAAGATGACAGATCTCTCAGTGGGTGAGCATTTCAGAGACAAATACCGTAACTCTCTGACCTTTTGCGTAACATTGGACAGTGAAAGGAGAAGACAGTATTGGAAAGCATTTAATTTGATGGGTGAATTATGATACTATTAAACAGAAACTTGAGAGCAATGTCTTCAGGGAAATGTACAACAGAAATATGGAGGTTGTTTAGACCTCCTTACATGGGGTATCCCACTAAAGCAGGGTAAGGATGGTAGGGTGAAGGAACTGTGGCTAACTAAAGAATTGGAACATTTAGTCAAGAGTCAGGAAGCATGTTGAATGTTTAGGAAGCAAGGATCAGACAGAGCTCTAGAGTTCTAAGGTAGACAACAAAGAGCTTAAGATTGGGCTCCAGAGAGCTAGAAGGGAATATGAGAAGGCCTTGTCAAGTAGGATGAAGGGAAATCCCAAGGTATTCTACATGTACATGGAGATCAGGAGGATGACTAGAGTGAAGGTAGGACTGATTGGGAATAAAAATGTACCTGGAGTCAGAGGAGGTAGAGGGAATTCCTTAATAAATATTTTGCTTCAATATTCTCCAGTGAGAGGGATCTTGTTGAATATGAATTCAGCATAGAACAGCATAATATGCTGGGTCACGAATTTAAGAAAGAGGACATGCTGGAACTTTTAGAAAAACATTTGGGTAGGTACAGGCTCTAGACGAACTGTGTGACGTAATAAAGAGGTATGAAATAGCGCATCTTGATGCCTTATGTATCATTTTGGGGAATTTTAATCAAACCAGGTTGGAAGAGTCTCTAAATAATTAATACCAACAAATCACTTGTACTACCAGAAGAAGCAACACACTGGACCACTGTACACTACCATCAAGAGTGCTTACTGTGCTATCATATGCCCACTCTTTGGGAAGTCTGATCACCTGGCTGTACTTGTACTCCCTGAGTATAGGCAGAGACTGAGGACTGCAGCACCAGTAGTGAGGAACAAGAAGGTATGGACAAGGGAGGCACTGGAGCGCTTACGGGATTGGTTTGAATTAGTGAACTGGGCTGTATATATTGGGGGATTCATCAGTGTCTGAATGAGTACACCACAGATGTCACTGACTTCATTAAAACCTGTTTGGATAAGTGTGCCTACGAGAACATACTCAAAACAAAAGTCGTGGATGAACCAGGAGGTTCATAATCTAAGGTCTAGAACTGGCATTCAAGTCTGGCATCCAAGGTCTGTACAAGAAAACCAGGTACAACTTGTGGAGAGCTATCTACAGACAAAGGAACAATTCCAAATGGAGGTAGAATTGGATGCATGACAACTCTGCAGGCCATTACTTCCTACAAAGCAAAACCTAACATCGTGAATGGTGGTGATGTTTCACTCCCAGATGAGCTCAGCACCTTTTATGCATGCTTTGAAAGGGAGAAGAAAACCACAGCTCTGAGGACACCTGCAGCATCCAATGACCCTGTTTCAACAGGCCCCAACAGAGTCTGAAAACCTGTGCCAACCAACTGGTGGGGTGTTCAAAGTCATTTTCAGTCTCTCATTGCTACAACCTGAAGTTCCCACCTGCTTCAAAACAATTATACCAGTGCCCAAGAAAAGCAGGGTGAGCTGCCTTAATTATCATCTGCTTACATTCACATCTATGGTGATGAAGTGCTTTAGAATTAACCTGTCTCAGCAAGGATCTAGACCCACAGTAATTTACCTATCTCCACAATAGGTCATTGGCTCTTCACATGGACTTGAATCATCACCTGGTAAATATAAATACCTAGGTCAGAATGTTGTTTACTGACCAGCTCAGTGTTTTTTTAACATTATAGGTCTATAGTTCTGATTGAAAAGCTCCAGAAGCTGGGCCTCTGTATTTCCCTGTGCAACTGGAAGACCACAATATGTGCAGATGAAAATTACTGCCTCCACCTTGCTGACAATTAACAGTGCGTATATAGGAGTGAGCTATATCTGCTAGTTGAGTGGTGTTGCAGCAACAACCTTGTATTCAACGACAGTAAGACCAAAGAACTAATTAGGAACTCAAGGTTTAAATGAGAGAATATACACCAGCCCTCGTAGAGGGATGAGAAGTGGAAAGAGGAAGCAAATTCAAGTTTCTGGGTGTCAATATCTCTGAGGATCTAACATGGATCCAATATATCAATGCAAGTATGAAGAAGGTGCTTAGCAGCTATATTTCATTAGGAGTTTGAGATTTGGTATGTCACCAAAGACACTCGCAAATTTCCACAGATGTACTGTGCAGTGCATTCTAACTGGCTGCATCACTGTCTGGTATGGGGTTTGGGGGAGGCTACTGCACAGGATTGAAATAAGCTGCAGTCATAAACTATGCCAGCTTCATCATGGGCAACGGCCTCCATAGTATCCAGGATATCTTAAAGGATTGATGCCTCAAAAAGGTGACTTTAAGGATCCGCATCACCCAAGCCATGCCTTGTTCTCGTTGCCACCATTAGGAAGAAGGTATAGAAGCCTGAAGGCATGCACTCAACATTTCAGTAACAGCTTCTTCCTAATCGTAACTTTTTCTAATCAGGGTAAATGCTTTTAACTAAAGAAAAACTTGGACAGGTACATAAATGAGATGATATGGGCCAGGTGCAGGTCAGAGGGACTAGGCTGAAAAATGGTTTGGCACAGCCAAGAAGGACCAAAAGGCCTGCTTCTGTGCTGTAAGGTTCTATGAACCTGTCCATTGTTCTCACAGAACAAACCTTTGTTTCCACAAACAGCATCAATGACATTGACTCAAGGGCCAGCTCCCGAGTAAAAGTGGGGGAAGGAGAAGGGGAAATATTCAACTTTTATACAGTAAGGAATATTTACATTAGTCTGTAGAACTAGTCCAGGAGGGCAGAAAGCAGGATATGACACCTTACAAACAAGTCATTATTTAACAAGGGCACTGAAGACAAACCAGGGAACTACCATTGAGTTTGACAAAGGTGCTGGGTATGTTACTGGAGGGGATTCTAAGGGATAGAATTTACAAATGTTTCAATAGACAAGATCTAATTAGAAATGATTAGAAAGGCTTTGTGTGGGCAAATTGTGTCTGGCAAATCTCTTAAAGATTTTCAGAGGTAACCAAGAAGATAGCAGTAAGAGCAGTGGTCGTTGTCTTACAGCTTTTGATAACATCCTTCATAGCCTACTAGTCTGAACAGTTAGATTGCGTAGTATCAAAGGAGAGATGGCCAATTGGATTCATAATTGTCTCAATTGTATAGAGAGAGATGGTCAAATAGTCTTTTTAAGACTCAAGGCTTATGACTTGGTGTCAGGGTGTCAGTGCAGGACCTTTGTTATTTATATAAAAGATCTGGATATTTGAGGATGGTACTAAAGTAGGTTGTATCATAGGTGATGAGGAAGTTTTTAAAGAATGAAAGGTGCATTTTGATCAACTAAATGGGCTGAAGTTTGGCATGCAGCTTTCAATTACGATAAGTATGATTTGTCCTATTTTGGCAAGTCCGATGAGGGTAGGACTTGTATTCTCAATGGTTGGCCCCTGGTGAGTGTTGTAGAACAGAGGGATTCCAGCAAATGGGACTTTTGATGGAAAGGAGGGGGAGAGAACTCATCATGGATGAGTTGGGTTGCAGGATGTTTCCGTGCTCTTTCACCAAGACTCATCACTATGACAGCGAGCTGTTTACTATTTACCTGTGCTGCACACCACATTCATATTGAATTGTGTTTTATTAACATGGTAATATTTTGTTTTGTGGGTGCACTATGGTCCAGAGGAACATTGTTTCATTTGGTTGGTTGTATATATGTACAATCAGATGGCAATAAAATTGAACTTAGATGTCCCTGGTTCAGCCTATGATTTGTCTTGGGTGAAGTTGACTTATGTCAAAGGGGTAACAAGTATTACAAATAGTTATTCATGCCCAGAATTTATATAGATTTTTGGAGTCACTGCCCCATATACAAGGCTAATTATTCCTAAACTTTCTTTACCAACATTAACATGATTATTATAATCTGCTCAAAACGTTGTGCATGTTGTGTGGTGTCCCTCTCTTACGATGGATGTTGGTGATATTATGGGCTGGTTATCGTGGTTCTGCATTTATGCATTGCACTCTTGCGTTTATGGACTGTGGTCTCTTTTTTTTTCAGACTTTTATGTGTTGTGTGTTTTATTGCCCATTCCTTTTATGTTTTGTTGGGGGTTGATTTGTATGTGTATGGGTTCTTTTTTGGGGAGGAGGGGGTTTTTGGGGATTGGTGATCAGGATGCATTCTTTCATGTTCTTTGTTTCGTGAATACAAATTTCACTGTTGTATAGGGTACATGCTTTGATAATAAATGAACCTCTGAATTTTATGGGTAAGTTCGTGGCCTGCAATAGGAGTGAATTTTAGAAAACCTAGCACATTTATTTTTCACCCTTCCCTAGTGTTGCCACCATGTCTTTGGGGAGCTCCTTGGGTGATAGGCCCTTGAGACCGAGGTAGAGGGTGACTGCACAAAGGCCAATGTTGTCCATTTTCTCAGGCAGTGCTTGCTTGCAATTTTCAATGATCTAAAACAGAAATACCACAAAAGTCATTAACTTCAAACTTCCCACATACTGATCATTCCCACACGTGCATGTGACGAGAGCTGTATAACTCATCCCCTTCTACCTAAGGCCACGAACTTATCAATCACCCATCTGTGGACTTTCTGGAGGTCCAAGATCCGTGTGCTCCGCGACCGCTGGACTAAGTGTGTAAATGCAGGAAGGGACTATGTTGAAAAATAAATCTGCTAGGTTTTCTAAAATTGACTCCTTCTACCTCAGGCCACCAACTTATCAATCACGCCGGTACGCTGTCAAACAGGTAAATCACATAAAATAGTGTGGGAGATGAAATTACTGTAGGTTTTGTTCGTAAGATTCAAATAGTTAGTTTAAAAATATAACGTCCTGTCGTTGTCATGCACATACATTTTTATTTAGTATTGCCAAGTCTCACGTCGCGGAGGAGACAGCCGTGACTGGGTGCCCGGCTGCGGGCGGTGGGATCTGCCTTCACCCCCGCACAACCCGGCGCGGAAAGCTCCAGAGGACCGCCGCGAACTTTCCAGAAGTTCCCCTTAACGACCACAGTGTTCCCACAGCAACAGGAGGCGGGGCGTCGCTAGGCGACGCAAATCCAGAACCTTCTGGCAACCGGAGCGAGGTGACGGGGAGGCGGGGCCGAGCCGAGCCGAGCCGCGCGAATCCGGAACCAGCGGGCGGCGAGGATAAAGGCCGCGCGCCGGGGAGGAGCGGGGCGAATCGAGAACCTTCCAGCAGCCGGCGAATAAAGGCTGGTCGCTGAGCGGCGAACCCGCTTCAACTCGTCGCGGGAAGGAACCGCGTCCAGCGGCCGGGGCAGTGATCGATCGGCCTCTGCAGAGCGGCAATGGTGAAGGAGACGGGCTACTACGACACCCTGGGTGTCAAACCCGACGCCTCCCCGGACGAGATCAAGAAGGCGTATCGGAAGCTGGCGCTGAAATACCACCCCGACAAAAACCCGGGCGAGGGCGAAAGGGTAAGAGACAGGCCGGCTGGCCTTGCAGGACTTTCCAGAACGTTCTAGGTGGAGGGAAGGAGTGAGCAAGCGGCTCCACCTCGAATCCCGGTGTGTGTTAAACCAGGGACGTGGACTCCATCCGAGCTCCGTGTATATCAGACCACCCCCCGGGGGTGATGAATGAGTGTGAGCCGCACTCACTAACTGTACACATCGGTACATGTCCAAAACACCTTAACCGTCCATAATGACCTTCCTTTTCCTTAATTAAGTAGATATTGCAATTTCATAATCATGACATTTCATCATTTCACTGCCCTTTATCCCATTAAATATTCCCGCCGCTGCCTATATGTGACTGCGTGGGTTTCCCCCGGGTGCTCCTGTTTCCTCCTACATTTGTTGGGGTAATTGGCCATTGTAAATTTCCCCACGATTGGGCTGTCGGGGGTTGCTGTATCTCGCTAAATAAGTACAAATGGCTTGACTTTGCTAGGCTTGGGCCTAACAGGTTATTACAGTTGGCAAGTGTACCTTTTTATTTTATTGGTCATTATGAAGTTTATATTAAAAAAGTTTAACAGAGACATGGTAGTGATGAAGGGTATCTGCAGACTCCTCAAATGCGAGATTGGGAAGTGAAAGGGACTGATCTATTTGCTGGTGGTGTATGGCAAGTGTAATGGAAAGGTGAGGTGAAGTGCGATTGCTTTGGTGTGAAAGGCATGGAGCCAGTTGTGCTTTTAAAGTGCGCTCTTGGTAGTGTTTTGAGCTAATCGATGTGTAGTTGTAGAAAGTTGTTTGAACCCAATCTTAGGAAATGTAGTGGGAGAAGTGAAGTATCAGTAAGAGAGCATTTTGGAGTTGGTGGCTATACCTGAAGATGTATTAAGTTCTGAATTAGGGAAAAAGTTAATTTCAATACTATAAAACAGTACCTGAGAGTAGACTAGTGGCTGCTTGCAGGTATGTAAATCTGAAAAATGGGATTTTTTGCACTATTGGATGTAATTCTTGTTACAACTATAACTCACATTTCTGGGCCATTACACTGTAATATTACATTTTTTCCAGTGAATCAGGTCCTTCAGGAGTTTAGGAAATTTACATGGTTTGGGAGGGTTATATAAACTAGCAGACTAAAGAAGGTACATTACATGAAATATTGTTGGCAGGCTAAAGAACACCCTGAAATACTTAAAGTACGTATATTAAGGGAAAGGACATGAGCAACAAATAGAAACAAAGCAGTATTTTGTAGAGTCAGAGGGCGCAGATGAGCTCTTATTTAATTGAAGAGAATTAGGAAATTCAAGGTGTTATTCTTAAGAATCAGGTGGTTTTGAATTTCTTAAAGATGGAGGTTGCAATGAGAAGCAAGCAAGGAGACTGCTAGCATCATGGCAGATCTTTAATCTTCACTGGCCATGGCTGAGATGCTAGATAATTGGAAGATAGCAAATACACAGTGGTATGCTAAAGTTTGGGCACCCCTGGTCAAAATTTCTGTTACTTTGAATAGTTAAGTGAGTAGAAGATGAACTGATCACCAAAAGTCATAAAGTTAAAGATGAAATATTTTCAATGTTTTTTGCAAGATTAGTGTATTTTTGTTTTGTACAATTTTGGGGGGGGAGGGAGAGAAGAAAAGGAGCACCATGCAAAAGTTTGGGCACCCCAAGAGATTTGAGCTGTCAGATAATTTTATCAAGGTCTCAGACCTGAATTGGATTGTTAGGGCTATGGTTTGTTTACAGTCATTGTTAGGAAAGGCCAGGTGATGCAATTTTCAAAGCTTTATAAATACCCTGACTCCTCAAACCTTGTCCCAACAATCAGCAGCCATGGGCTCCTCTAAGCAGCTGCCTAGCTCTCTGAAAATTAAAATAAATGATGCCCACAAACAGGAGAAGGCTAAAAGAAGATAGCAAAGCATTTTCAGGTAGCCATTTCCTCAGTTCATAATGTAATTAAGAAATGGCAGTTGACAGGAACGGTGGAGGTCAAGTTGAGGTCTGGAAGACCAGGAAAACTTTCCAAGAGAATTGCTCGTAGGATTGCTAGAAAGGCAAATCAAAACCCCCATTCGACTGCAAAAGACCTTCAAGAAGATTTAGCAGACTCTGGAGTGGTGGTGCACTGTTCTACTGAGCAGTGACACCTGCATAAATATGACCTTCATGGAAGAGTTATCAGAAGAAAACCTTTCCTGCATCCTCACCACAAAATTCAGTGTCAGAAGTTTGCAAAGGGACATCTGAACAAGCCTGATGCATTTTGGAAACAAGTCCTGTGGACTGATGAAGTTAAAATAGAACTTTTTGGCTACAACAAGCAAAGGTATGTTTGGGGAAAAAAGGGTGCAGAATTTCTTGAAAAGGACACCTCTCCAATTGTTAAGCACGGGGGTGGATCGATCGTGCTTTGAGCTTGTGTTGCAGCCAGCGGCATGGGGAACATTTCACTGATAGAGGGAAGAATGAATTCAGTTAAATGCCAACAAATTCTGGAAGCAAACATCACACCAACTGTAAGAAAAAAAGCTGAAGATGAAAAGAGGATGACTTCTACAACAGGATAATTATCCTAAACACACCTCAAGATCCACAATGGATTACCTCAAGAGGCGCAAACTGAAGGTTTTGCCATGGCCCTCACAGTCCCCTGACGTAAACATCATCGAAAGTCTGTGGATAGACCTCAAAAGAGGAGTGCATGCAAGATGGCCCAAGATCTCACAGAACTAGAAGCCTTTTGCAAGGAAGAATGGGCGAAAATCCCCCAAACAAGAATTGAAAGACTTAGCTGGCTAGAAAAAGCATTTACAAGCTGTGATACTTGCCAATGCGGGTGTTACGAAGTACTGACCATGCAGGGTGCCCAAACTTTTGCTTTGGGCCCTTTTCCTTTTTTGTTATTTTGAAACTTTAAAAGATGGAAGTAAAAAAGTAATCTTGCTTAAAATATTTAAGAAATGTGTCATCTTTAACTTTATGCTTTTTGGAAATCAGGTCATCTTTTACTTGCTTTGCTATTCACAGTGACAGAAATTTTGACCAGGGATGCTCAAACTTTTGCATGCCACGGTACCTTTTATTCAAAAGAGGCAATAGGGGCAGGATGTATAATTACATGGTTGTGAGGGTATCATATTTGAATAGGGATTATTTACCACATAGTGGTGTTAGGTAGAGTTCTTGTCTGATAGTTTTGATTGAATTTGCTTGAAATAGTTTAATATATTGATAAACGTCTTTGGGTTTCAAAGTAACTGAGATCATTATGGATATAACAGTTTCTTCTATCAAAGGGTCAGATAAGTAAGCAGTTCGTGATGTGGCATGTTCCTTTGGCCTTGTGGATTCTATCAGTGCCATTCAGAACACACTTCCATTGTGAGTGACTGGAGCAGTGATTTTCAGGAGTGGGTAGGGATGTTGTACTACTTCAAGAAGGCTATGAGGATATTCTTGAATCTTTTCCCTATGCTCCTCATATTATTGCATATCATTTCATTGCAGAAAATGGTCTGTTTAGAGGGTCTAGTGTCAGGTATGTGAATGGCACGGTCTAACCAATTGATTGAGTGTAACTCGGGCCTTAATATTAGGGATGTTGACCTGGAAGGCGTTACTGGTGTTGGTCTACTCATCTTTTCAGTTCATTGGGAGAATATTTTGGATATGGTGTTGAAGAAGTGTAGAAGTAAAGATCTTGAGCTTTGGAAGGGGAGTGGATTACTGCTAATTGGTAAAGCATAATTTTGTAGCACTTATGATGTCTGAATTTTCAAATATCAATTTTCCTTGGGCCGTTAAAGGCTTGCTGATGTATTGAAAGAAGTGGTGAAATTCATTTATTGATGAAAGCAATGATCAATGAAGTGATAAGTGTAGAGTTATCCAGAATTTAATCCCAGCAATGTAAACAATGTTTAATGCTGGAAAAACAAAACTATGCAGTGAACCTCAGTGCCAATATTGCCTGCTGTTTGCCATCTTTTATGCAATGCCCTTGCTATCCCCTTTGGTTACTCTTGTCAGTTCTTCTACTGTCCTATTTGTCCAGGAAATTTTGGAACCTCATCCACGTATCAGAAATGACAAGCTTCCACTTCCATTGTTGGCTGTTTGTCTTTGTGTCTGCTACTCTTTCACCGAAAACTACATCAATGCCACTTTTCCCAGGACTCATTTCTAAGTCAAAGTAAAATTTATTATTGGAGTTTGTATTTGAGCTGGCTGTTGGTGTAGTGGCATCAGCACTGGACTTCAAGGCAGATGATCCTGAGTTCAAACCTAGCCAGGTCCCAACCTGGACAGCAGCAGTATCTGCACGAAAGAAAGGCCTGGCAAACTACTTGTTGGATTCCAGACCTAACCAATTCCCCTCTACCACCACTCTCCTCTGTCTAGCGGAATTAGTACTTACTCTCAATAATTTCTCCTTTGGCTCCTCCCACTTGCTCCAAACCAAGGTGTAGCCGTGGGCACCTGTATGGGTCCCAGTTATGTCTGCCTTTTTGTTGGCTTTGTGGAACAGTCCATGTTTCAAGTCTATACGGGTATCCGTCCCCCTCTTTTCCTTCGCTACATCGACGACTGCATTGGCACTGCCTCCTGCATGCATTCTGAGCTCATTGACTTCATTAACTTTGCCTGCAACTTTCACCCTACCCTCAAATTTACCTGGTCCATTTCTGACACCTCCCTCCCCTTTCTAGATCTTTCTGTCTCCATCTCTGGAGACAGCTTATCTACTGATATCTACTATAAGCCTACAGACTCTCACAGCTACCTGGACTATTCCTCCTCCCACCCTGTCTCTTGCAAAAATGCTATCCCCTTCTCACAATTCCTCCATCTCCACTGCATCTGCCCCCAGGATGAGACTTTTCATTCCAGGACAAAGGAGATGTCTTCCTTTTTTAAACAAAGGGACTTCCCTTCTTCCACCACCAACTCTGCTCTCAAATGCATCTCTCCCATTTCCCGCACATCTGCCCTCACCCCATCCGCCGGTCACCCCACTCGGGATAGGGTTCCCCTTGTCCTCACCTACCACTCCACCAGCCTCCAGGTCCAACGTATAATTCTCCGTAACTTCCGCCACCTCCAAGGGGATCCCACTACCAAGCATATCTTTCCCTCCCCCTCCTTCTGCTTTCCGCAGGGATCGCTCCCTACACGACTCCCTTGTCCACTCGACCCTCCATCCCCTCCCACCAAACTCCCTCCTGGCACTGATCCTTGTAAGTGGAACAAGTGCTACACCTGCCCTTACACTTCCTCCCTCACCACCATTCGGGGCCCCAGACAGTCCTTCCAGGTGAGGCGACACTTCACCTGTGAGTCGGCTGGTGTGTTATACTGCATCCGGTGCTCCCATTGTGGCCTTTTATATATTGGTGAGACCCAACGCAGACTGGGAGACCGTTTCGCTGAACACCTACACTTGGTCCGCCAGAGAAAGCAGGATCTCCCAGTGGCCGCACATTTTAGTTCCACGTCTCATTTCCATTCTAATATGCCTATCCATGGCCTCCTCTACTGTCAAAATGAATCCAAACTCAGGTTGGAGGAACAACACCTCATATACCGGCTGGGTAGCCTCCAACCTGATGGCATGAGCATTGACTTCTCTAACTTCCGTTATTGCCCCTTCTTACCCCATCCCTGACATATTTAGTTTTTATTATTTTTCTGTCTCTCTGCCCATCACTCTGCCTGTTCTCCATCTCCCTCTGGTGCTTCCCCTCCCCCTTGCTTTCTCCCGAGGCCTCCCGTCCCATGATCCTTTTCCTTCTCCAGCTCTGTATCACTTTCGCCAATCACCTTTCCAGCTCTTAGCTTCATCCCACCCCCTCTGGTCTTTCTCTTATCATTTTGCATTTCCCCCTCCTCCCAATACTTTCATATCTCTTAACTATCTTTCCTTTCAGTTAGTCCTGACGAAGGGTCTCGGCCCGAAACATCAAGTGATTCTCCTTATAGATGCTGCCTGGCCTGATGTGTTCCACCAGCATTTTGTGTGTGTTGCTTGAATTTCCAGCATCTGCAGATTTCCTCGTGTTGGCAAACTACTTGTGTATCTTGCCATGAGCACCCTATTGACCCTTTAGTCAATGAGATCATGAAGAGTTGGACTCGACTGAACAATGTATATGTTGCCATATACTACTTTGAGATGAATTTTCTTTCATTTATCTACTAGAAAAATAAAGACTTACAATAGAATTTATTTTAAAAAAACTGCATAAAAACTGACAAATAACCAATGTGCAAACAAAAACAAATTGTGCAAAAAATAATATTGGGAATATGAGTTGTAAAGAATTATTTGAAATGAGTTTACATTGTAGACAGTTGTCAAGTTACAGCAGGCCCTGTTACTGACACTTCACCTGTGAATCTTTTGGGGTTGTCTATTGTATCTGGTGCTCTAGATGTTGCTGCCTCTTCATTGGGAGACCACTTTGTTGAGCACCTCAGCCAAAAGCGGAATTTCCCAGTGGCCAACCATTTTAATTTCTATTCCCGTTCCCATTCTGACATGTTGGTCCATGATCTTCACTTGTGCCACAATGAGGTCACTCTCGGGGTGGAGGAACAACACCTCATTCAGCCTCATGGCAAGAATTCCTCCCCTTCCCTCATTTTTCTGTACCCCACTCTGGCCTCTTGCCTCTTCTCACATGCCTATCACCACCCCGGTAACCCTCCTTCCCTTTCTCCTATGATCCACTTTTTTCTCCGATCAGATGCTGTCCTCTCCAGTCCTTTGTTTCCCATGCACCTGGCTTCACTTATCACCTTCTAGCTATTCTTCTTCCCCCCTCCCCATCCTTTTACTGGGGACTGATTGTAACATTACCTGTCAAAAATGAAAATAAGTGTGGGAGACGATCACAGAAGTAGCTGTGACAGGGGACTGAGCAGGCATGGGAGGAGGATTCACTGGGTGAATGAGAAGATATGCTATGTTCCCACCTGAGACGATTCCCACGACAACCAGAAAATCCATACTTGTTCATCCTGTCCATCTCCAAACGTGGTATAGGTTTTCCCCCCACTATCTAAAAGTAGAGCATTCCTATGAAACATTTCAAAAGCCAAAATGGCGTAAAGTGAAGAAGCAATTACCATTAATTTATGTGGGAAAATTTTTTGAGCATTCCCAGACCCAAAAAATAACCTACCAAATCATACCAGATAGTACATAAAACCTAAAATAACATTAATGTGTAGTAAAAACAGGAATGATGTGCTACACAGTCTATATAAAGTAGAAACAATGTATATATAGTGTAGTTTCACTTACCAGAATTGGGGAGATTTAGCCAAAACTGATTTGTAGAAAAAAAGGCACGTACATGCATAAACACACCTGCCTGCGTGAGGCTTCATTGTCGTGGTCTTTCTTGGGGTAAACACAAGTTTAAAGCGGGCACCTTTTTTCATAAGAATGAAAATCCTCTGGATTTATCCGGTTAGCAAAAACGGGTACTAATGTAGGTCTTTCGTAAAAGTGAAGTGGCATAAAGCGAACTTTAGTAAAGCAGGGGACACCTGTTTACAGTTGGCCCTCCTTATCCGCGGGATTCAACCAACCGCAGATCGGGAAAATCTGGAAGTTCTCTCTCCAGCACTCGTTGTTTGAGCATGTACAGACTTTTGTCATTATTCCCTAAACAATATAGTAAACAACTATTTACATAGCATTTACATTGTATTGGGTATTATAAGTAATCTAGAAATGACTTAAAGGTGCGGGCGGTCCCTGGGTTATGAATGAGTTCCATTCCTGAGTCTGTCTTTAAGTCGGATTTGAAGTCAGAACAGGTACATCCGGTTTTATTTAGTGTCAGTCAAATGTTTTTCTTAGTTTATAGTACATATTTTACCTTTCTATACATATAAAACACTTTAGAAACATATGTATTTCAATAATTAAACCACTGTGTTTAATAATAATTGTAGCTTTCATCGGGGCAGGGTCTTTCACATGCTCCATTAAAATTGTTCCGATCGTTGACCGACTGTAGTCTCACGCTTTTCCAATGACCGATGACATTTCACCTCTTTCCAATCGCTTTATTATTTCCACTTCATTTTCAATCGTGATTATCTTTATGAACAGAAACACTGCGGATTCAGAGCTGCACCGCTGGGTCCTAATGTCCACCACACTGGACAGGTTAAATAAGGGAATTGAGCATCCACGTTTTTTGGTATCTGTGAGGGGTCTCGGAACTAATCCGAGAGGGAGGGCTGACTGTATGTGCAGCCTATCTGTAAGTCCACTATTTGTAACCTGTGGGGCATCAGGCCCTAGGCAGATCCTTTGGCTATCATTATCTCTGTATTTGTGCTACCTTTATAAATGCATTTAAACCAAAACACTGATTAATTCATCTGGGTGACATTTTGAACTGTCAACTTTTTGAGAATCCCTTTTAATCTTGGGTCTTCTGGTCCTTCCACTCTGGATAACTTCTATCTATATGAATTACTTTTTCAATTTTTAAGTTATTTCATTTTTATCAGGAGTGAGTAGTTATTAGAGTAAGATCTGCTTTGGCTTTAATCTAGAAAACAAAATAAAGATCTGATATGTATATAGTGACCATTTAAAAATAGTTTAAAATAAAAAGGAAAACATACAGAAAAAGAGTATGCCTTTTGGCTTCTTGTGCCTTGCCATTTTGTAACATTATTTTGGTGTTCTAACAGGATCCATGGCTGAAGTGAAAAATACTTTTGATGACTAATGTTCTAAATTATATACAACAGTTGACTGTAATTTGCCAGTAATGTCTTCATATTATTAGAATATTACAAGGAACTTCAAAATTAATAGAACTGTTAATCCAGAACAAGAATGCCATTTTGGTGTTTGATTCTGAATTGCTGGTGTCTCAGTAATAATTTTACTTAGTGCAGTTTTTCCCTTTAATTCTCATTTTATTTTGTACAACACATTCCTGATGAAATGCAAGAGATGTTGTCATGGTTTGTTGCATCTATTCTTGACTACTCAGTTTAATATCCCGCCTCAGCTTGTGAAGTGCTTTGAGATGAAATGATAAAATTCTCTTTTTGCCTGATCTTGATATAAAATGCTTTCAAGATTGGTTGGTATCACAGTTAACCTGGACAGTCAAGGTTCATAAATTTGAACTGTCGTAATTTGCAATTCTCCATTATGTGTGTGCTGTTTTTAAATATCCTTTTGTGACAAAAGTACATTTTTTTAAAAATCAGGAACAGTTTCTTTAGTGTATTGATATTCAATACTAGTGGGAAATGACTGCATTTTAACAGTTTAATAACTTCATTAAATGTTTTAGGAAATAATCCACCTTTTTCCCTTCAATTGGTCATTTTGAAGTATTCCAAGGGTAATTCTATTTGTAAAATTTAGTTTTTTTTGCCTGTAATTTAAATTAATAGCTGTTTTCATCTTGGATGATTTTCTTTCTCATTTCCTCTGATTTGCTTGGATAAACAAGTTTTAGTGGTCTTACAAAGATTTTTTTTCTCTCTCCAAATGATAGAGATTTCTCTGCAGAACTTAACCTTTTCTAAGACCTTTTTTCACCAGTGACTTTTAGGAATGGTTGGACGTGATAGTTAATTTTTTTAAATTTTCTTTTGCTTCTCTTTTAAATAGTTCAAACTTATATCACAAGCCTATGAGGTTTTATCAGATCCCAAGAAGCGCGACATCTATGACCAAGGTGGTGAGCAAGCCATTAAAGAAGGAGGAGTAGGGGGTGGTGGCTTCTCCTCGCCCATGGACATCTTCGACATGTTCTTTGGTGGTGGTGGCAGAATGCAAAGGGAGAAAAGAGGTACAATATTTCATCCCTATCTCAGTGGAAATTCGGTGGGTGGGGAAAAAAATTCACAAACATGGAAGTAAAAACACCATTATTTGAATAGAAAGATAAATAATTGGAATGCAATTTTGTGCTACCTAAATAAAGAGCTTAAACTTTAGATGGTAGCAAGATGCTTGTTGTGCCTGCAGGTGCTATGTTAAAAGGGAGAGTGTAGTGTCAGTGAAAGATACAAACTTAAACTTAGCAGTTGTGTCACATCTGCAAAATAAAATAATGTTGTGATTCAGCTAAGAATCTATGGAAGCGAAATGGATTAAAGATGAAGACTGAGATAGTGAATGGAATTGATGGATATTTAAGGACAGAAGAATATATAAATATACTCTTAAATATGTGATAGAGGGGGAGAAAGGTAAAAATTTGAGGAATATTAATCAGGAGTAGTGGTATTTTTTCTTATTTTTTTCTGTTTGCTACGGGAGAGCTGGTGGAACTTCTGATCGAACGCTGCGGGATTCACGTGTGTAATCATGGTGTTTGCCATGACCTGTACAATGGAGGTTTTTATCATTCACAACATTAGTGGGGGGTATTTTGTTATCTTTTTCTTTATAATCTATTTTTCTTTTATCTTTCTTTTCCTGGATGATCAGGGGGGTGGGGTTGGGGGGTGACACATAGCAACATGGAGAATTTTAAAAAGATCCCCCAAGATACTACGAGAGTTGAAATATTATATATTGTTATAGATTGGAGTAACCTTGTTAAAAATAATGACTAATTTTCTGTACTTTTTAAGTTTTAATGTTAATGGGCTTAATGGACCGTTGAAAAGAAAAAGAATTTTAACATTCCTTAAAAAAATGAAAATAGATATAGCTTTTTTTTTTACAAGAAACACATTTAACAGAGATAGAACATCAGAAATTAAAAAGAGATTGGGTCGGAAATGTTATTGCAGCTTCATTTAATTCAAAGGCGAGGGGAGTTGCAATTTTGGTTAACAAAACTTTACCAATTAAAATACAAAATGTATTAATTGATTCTGTGGGGAGATATGTGATTATACATTGTCAAATCTTTTCAGAATTATGGACTTATGAATATTTATGCACCAAACAAAAATGATGTAAAATTTATACAAGAAGCCTTCTTGAACTTGGCTGACGCACATGATAAAATACTAATAGGTGGAGACTTTAATTTTTGCGTAGACCCAATTTTAGACAGGTCAACAAAGGTTGTTACAAAATCAAAAGTAGTAAAATTAACTTTATTATTGATGAAAGATTTAAATTTGATTGATATACGGAGAAGAATTAACCCAAGAGAAATAGATTATTCATTTTATTCAAACAGACATAAAACTTATTCAAGGATAGATTTTTTCCTATTATCAAAGAATATTCAAGATAGAGTGAAAATTATGGAATATAAAGCAAGAATATTGTCAGATTATTTCCCCTTGATAACGACAATGATAATGATGGATAAGGAGGAATAGATTTACAGATGGAGGTTTAATTCAATATTATTAAAACATCAAGATTTTTGTGATTTTATGAAAAAACAGATTCAGTTTTTTTTAGATACAAGTTCACATTCAGTTGATGATAAATTTGTATTATGGGAAGCGATGAAAGCATATTTGAGGGGCCAGATAATAAGTTATACTTCTAAAATTAAGAAGGAATATATGGTAGAAATAGATCAATTGGAAAAAGAGATTACAAAATTAGAAAAAGAATCTCAAAGATACATGACAGAAGGAAAACAAAGACAACTTGTTAATAAGAAGCTACAATATGATACATTTCAGACATACCGACCGAACAGAAAAAGCAGTTATGAGAACTAAGCAGATATTACAAACTAGGTGAAAGATCACACAAGATTCTTGCTTGGCAGTTAAAAACAGATCAGGCTTCCAAAACGATAAATGCAATTAGTACAAGTGTAAATAAAATTACTTACAGACCTTCAGAAATTAATGAAACTTTAAAAAGTTTTTATTCTAAATTATATCAATCAGAATCACTAAATGATATTGTTGAGATAGAAAGGTTTCTATCACAAATAACTCTCCCAAAATTGAATTCGGAAGAACAGAAGGGATTAGATATGCCTTTTACATTAAAAGAGGTCGAAGAAGCTTTAGGATCACTTCAGAGTAATAAATTTCCAGGAGAAGATGGTTTTCTGAATTTTATAAAAAGTTTAAAGATTTATTAATTTCTCCTTTTATGGAGTTAATACATCAGGCGGAAAGAACACAAACTTCAGAATCTTTTTCAACATCAATTTTAATAGTATTGCCAAAAAAAAGAGATCTTTTAAAGCCAGCATCATATAGGCCTATTTCTTTGTTGAACACGGACTATAAATTAATAGCAAAGATTTTATCTAATAGATTATCTAAATACTTACCAAAATTAATACATAAGGATCAAACTGGATTTATTAAAAATAGACAATCGGCAGATAACGTAACTCAGATACTTAACATAATTCATCTGGCACAAAAGAGGGAGGAAATGAGTGTTGCAGTTGCTTTGGATGCAGAGAAAGCATTTGATAGATTGGAATGGGATTTTTTTTATTTCAGGTATTGGGAAAAATATGGATTAGGAGTAACTTCTATAAATTGGATTAAAACCTTAAATACTAGGCTCTAGAGTTACAAAGTAGCCAGGAAGGAGCTGAAGAATGGAATGAGGAGATTTAGAAGAGGGCATGAGAAGTACTTAAGGATTACAGAAAACCCTGAGGCATTCTACATAAATGTGAGAAATCAGTGTCTAGTGAGGGTTTGACTGATCAGGGATAAAAGAGGAAACGTGTACTTGGAGTTAGGTCCTTAGTGAATACTTCGCTTGAGTGTTTACCAATGAAAGAGACCTTGATATTTGTGAGGACAGTGTAGAATGTCCCATTAAGAAAGGAAGTGCTCATACTTTTGAGGAAAAACAATAGGATAGATCACTCCCTGGAACCAGACAGGATATATCCAAGGTGGTGGGAAATAAAGGAAGAGTGATGATCTTTACATCTAGCTAGTAACGATGTGTCTTCACTGACTGCAGTAGTAGCAGATAATTGGAGGGTTTTCAAGAAAGGGAGTAGGGGTAAATAACACTGGGAGTTGTAGATCAGTAAGTCTTACTGCAGTGGTGGGCAAATTATAGGTAAAGATTCTTAGTCAGGAGTTGGGAGCATTTGGAGAAACAGTCTGATTAGGGATAGTCTGTGGCTTTGAAGGGTAGGTCATGCCACACAAGCCTGGTAGTATTCTTTGAGGACAAAGCACATTGTGATGAAGATCGAGCAGTGGATGTTGTATATATGGAGTTTGTTAAAGTGTTTGATAAATGTTCTCCACGGTAAGTTCATTCCGACAGTCAAGTGGCGTGCAATCCAGGGAAACATGGCTGTGTGGATACAGGACTGGCTTGCCAGAAGAATGGAGGGGGTTGTTATAGATGAAGCATATTCTGCCTGGAAGTTGATGACCAGTGGTGTTCCGTGAGGATCTGAACTGGACTCCTGCTCTGAATTTTTATTAGAGACTTCTGGAAGTGGAAGGATAAGTTAGTAAATTTGCAGGTGACCTGAAGTTTAATGGAGTTGTGGATAGTGAAGAAGGTTGTTGTAGTTCAAAACAGGGCATTGACGAGATGCAGAGCTGGGCTGAGAAGTGGCAGATGGAAACAAACTCAAAAATGTGAGGTGATCTACTTTGGAAGTTCAAATTTGAAGGCAGAATACAGGGCTAATGGAAAGGTTCTTAACAGTATGGAGGAAGAGAGTGATCTTGGGATCCATGACCACAGATCCCTCAAAGTGACACTTAAAAAGGCATATGGTGTGTTGGCCCACAATTGTCAGGAGTTAAGTTCAAGATCTGTGAAATAACTTTGTTGCTGTATAAAACCCCAGTTAGGCCACACTTGGATTATTGTGTTCACTTCTGGTCATATAGAAGTACAGCAGAGCAATGGGCCCTTTGGCCCATCTAGTCAGTGCCAAAACCATTTAAATTGTTTACTCTCATTGACCTACACTGGCACCATAGCCCTCCATATCCATTCTATCTGTGTACTTATCCAAATTTCTTTTAAACGTTGAAATTGAGCTTGTTTGCACAGCTTGTGCTATCAGCTCATTCCACACTCTCATTCCCCTCTGAGTGAAGGCAGTTTCCCCTCATGTTCCCCTTAAACTTCTCGCCTTTCTCCTTTAAGCCGTGACCTTGGGTTGTAGTCATACCCAACCACTGGAAAAAGCCTACATGCATTAACCATATCTATACCCTTATAATTTTGTATACATTTATCAAATCTCCTCTTAATCTTCATGTTCTAAAGAATACAATCCTAACCTGTTCAATCTTTCCTTATAACTCGGGTCCTCCAGATCCAGCAACATCCTTGTAAATTTTCTCTGCAGTCTTTCAACCTTGTTTACATCTTTACTGTAGGTAGGTGACCAAAACTGCCCACAATACTCCAGATTAGGCCTTACCAATGTCTTGTACAACTTCAACTCAACTTTGCATCTGCTGTACTCGTACTTTCTTTTGACCCTATTCCCCTGTGACGCCACTTTCAATGAATTATGTACCTGTATTCCCAGATCTCTTTGCTCAACCTCACTCCTCAGTGCCCTACCGTTCACTGTGCAAGACCTAATCTGGTTGGTCCTACCTAAGTGCAGAAACCTCATACTTGTCTGCATTAAATTCCATCTGCCATTTTTCAGCCCATTTGTCCAGCTGGTACAGATCCCTCTGCAAGCCACGATAGCCTTCCTCACTGTCCACCACACCCTGAATCTTGGTATCATCCACAAATCTGATGACCCAATTAACCACATTATCAGCCAGATCATTAATATAGATAACAAACAACAAACTACATAGCATCAATTCCATTGGCACACTGCTAGTCACTGACCTCCAGTCAGAGGCAACACTACTACCACTCTCTGGCTTCTCGTTCCAAGCCAATGTCTAATCCAATTTATTACCTCATTCCGAATACTGAGCAACTCAACCTTCTTGATCAGCCTCCCATGCGGGAAAAGTCAGATGCTTTTCTAAAGTCAATGTAGACAACATCCACTGCCTTGTCTTCATCCACTTTCCTGTTAACTGCCTCGAAAAACTCTAAAATTGGTTAGACATGACCTACTATGCAAAAAGCTGTGCTGACTAACCTTAATCAGTCCATGTCAATTTTCCCTCCACTGAGTTAGACTCACCAGCCTTTAATTTCATGGCTTCTGTTTACAGCCTTTTTGTAAACAGTGGAATAACATTGGCTATCCTCCAATCCTCTAGTACCATTTCAGTTGCTAAAGATGCTTTAAATACCTCTGCAAAGGCTCCGGCAACTTCTGCACTCACCTCCCGTAGGGTCCGATGGAACACCTTGTCAGGCCCTGGGGATTTATCCACCCTGATTTGCCTCAGGGTAGCAAACACCTCTTCTTCAGTAATCTGTACAGCATCCATGAAGTTGACGCTGCTTTGCCTCACTTCTATAGGCTCTGTATCTGTCTCCTGAGTAAATACAGATGCATAAAATTCATTTGTTTTGGCTCCACACATGGATTACCAATATGATCTTCCAGAGGACCAACTTTATGCCTTTCTTTTAGCTCTTCTGATTCCTTACTTGAGTGTTCTTTTACATTTATTGTACTCCATAAGCACCTCATTTGTTCCTACTTGCCTATACCTGCTATGAACCTTTTTTTCTCTTTTAAACCAGGGCCTCCATCACATCTTTTGAAAACCAAGGTTTTCTACGCTTGTTACCTTACCTTTTATTCTGACAGGCACGTACACTCAGAATTTCATTTTTGAAGGCCTCCCACTTAACAAGTACACCTTTGCTGACAGTCTGTCCCAATCTATACTTGCCAGATCATTTCTGATACCATCAAAATTGGCCTTTCTACAGTTTAGAATTTCAACCCGTGGACCAGACCTATCTCTTTGCATATCTACTTTGAAACTAAAGGCATTGTGGTCACTGGATGCAAGTGTTCCCCTCCACAAACTTCTGTTAACTGCTGTGTCTTATTCCCTAATAGCAGATCTGGTGTTGTATGCTCACTTGTTGGGACTTCTATGTATTGATGAAGGAAACTTTCCTGAACGTGTTTGACAAACACTATCCCATTTAATCCTTCAACACAGCTCTGCTGTCAGCTCTAAACTCTCAGAAATCTCTGGAACCCAAGCCCTCTTCTACAATCCAGAGAAGTTTTGTCATAAGTGGTCCTCCTGGAAGAGTTGCTACCAAAAGCCATTCCTCCAAAGTGGAAACAAAGCCAAGAGATTCACCTATATATAAAAACACAAGGACTGAGGAGCTGAACAATAGCAGCAAGTGCTCCGGACTGATGAGACAAAATTTGAAAATTTTGGCTCAAACATGAGAGTTTGTCTATAGAAGAGCTGGAGAGAGCTACATGCATGAGTGTCTGCAACCAACGGTGAAGCATGGTAGAGATTCCCTGCAGATTTGCAAATGGAGTTGGTGATTTGGTCAGAATTAATGGATTCCATGATGCTGAGAAGTACAAGTAGATTCCCATTCATCACGCAATACCATCAGGGAGGCATCTGAATGGTCCCAGTTTCATTCTGCAGCAGGATAATGACCCCAAGCACACAACTAAGGTCATAAAGAACTATTTTCAGTGAAAAGGTCAAGGAGTTCTGTAACAGATAGTATGGGATCCACAGAGCCCTGATCTCCACATCATTGAGGCTGTTTGGGATTACCTGGAGAGGCACTAGCAGACAAGGCAGCCAAAGTCTGCAGAAGAACTGGCAAGTTCTCCAAGATGCCTGGAACAACCAACCAACCAGCTAATGATTTTTTTTGTTGTTGCTCGCTCTCTCTTCTCTCCACCCACCCCCCAACTACACTGCAGTGCACCTAAGAGAATTGATGCAGTTACGAAATACTGATTCAATTTATCTTTCATCATTTATTGCCTTTCATAGTGATTTTTTTATATTGTGAAAATTTTCTTTTTCAATATTTTTATTGATTTCTTGCATAAAAGAATAGAGTACAGTGGGATATAATTTATGAATTACAATATGTTGTAATCACAAATATCTCATTTCCCCATATCCATATAAATTAAATTTCAACATAATATTGAAAAGAGATAATTTTATTATACAAAAAAATCTAAACCCACTACCAGAAAAAAAATTGCTGTTTGGTTTTAAAAAAAAGATAAGGAAAAAGTCCTCATCATATAGTAAAACATATTAGCCAACATCTGTGCTTAATAACATCAAAGATTTTGAAAATAATTCAAAAAAAGGTCTCCACAATGTTAAAAAAAATCTTGTCTAGGTTAAGAAATTGAACAGTGAATCTTCTCTAAATTTAAACATGTCATAACATCATTTAACCAATGACTATGAGTAGGCGGAGTGGCATCCTTCCACTTAAGCAACAATGCCCTCTTGGCTATAAGAGAAATAAAAGCTAAAATGTGCAAATCATGTGTCTCCAAAATAATATAATTTCCTCCAATAATACCAATAAGGCAGTCAAAGGATTAGGTTTAAAATTTACTTTAAAAAGCACCGAAAAAGTTTCTAATACTTCCTTCCAATATTTTCAAAGACTCTGACAAGTCCAAAACATATGAATTAGTGAAGCTTCTCCATTGTTACATCTATCACAATAGGGAGATATATCCGAATAAAAACAAAACAGCTTATCTTTCCTATGGGTGGGTCCTATGAACCACTTTAAATTGTAGAAGGGAATGATGGGCACATAACAATGAAGTATTAACCAATTTAAAAATTTCATTCCAAGTATCCTCAGAAATTGGAATCTATAAATCTTGTTCCTAGAGATTTTTAATTTTGTCTAAAGGAATATTTCTCATTCCCAACAACATACCATGAAAATTAGATATAGATCCATTATGGAAGGGTTTCAAATAAAAAATTGTATCAAGTAGATTCTTATCTGGACTTTTAGGAAGTGAATGTACTTGAGAACACAAAAGTCTCTAATTTGTAAATAATCAAAAAAGTGGGTTTTGGGTAGGCTATACTTGGCTGACAGTTGTTCAAGTGGAGAGACTATCTCCAACAAACAAATCCTGAAAACATTTAATACCCAATCTATTCTATAAAAACTACATCAGTCATAGAAAGTTTAATAAAGTTAGAAAAAATGGGACTTGAAAGTGGGACTCAATAAACCAAAATATTTTCTAAGTTGTACCCAAATCCTCAAAGTGTGTTTAACTACAAAATTATCAGTTAAATTACTTAAAGGAATTGAGGATCCGAGAAAAGAAATGATGGAAAAATTTATTAACAGAATTAGCTTCTAAAGAAGCCCAGACCGGACAGTCCTCTCAATTAATATAATATAGCTAAAACGTAATATTACGTATATTGACTGCCCAGTAATAAAACCTAAAATTTGGTAAGGTTAAACCTCCATTCTTTTTAGCTTTTTGAGGATTAACTTTATTTGATCCAGAAATTTTATTTTTCCATATATAACAAGATATAATAGAATCCAGAGAATCAAAGGATTTAGGAATAAAAAACAGGTACGGCCTGAAATAAATATAAAAATTTAATTAATTCGGCCAATCAACGATAAAGAGAGGGTGACCAATTTGATGGTGCCTTCTTAACATGCAAGAGTAAAAAAAGTTTTCTTTAAAAAGGAATTTATAGCTCCTAGTAATTGTTACACCCAAATAAGTCAATTGATTTCTTACAATTTTAAAATGAAGGTTAACATTAACTAATACCAAATTATTCGAGGGGAAAAAGTTCACTCTTATGAAACTTATTTTTGAAAGCATCTTCACTTTACAGCATTTTTTTTTAACATGCCTAAGACAGTACTGTAGGTGTGCAAAATTTGACAGGCATGGGAAATATGAGAAGCATTATTTTTGCATGCAAAGGATAACAAAAACAGAGCATGGTTTTGAGAGGAACATGTTTTAAAGGGGATCAGAGAGGATTTTTTCTTTGTGGTGTGAGTGATATGTGGAACATGTTGCTGAAGGAAGTGGTGGGATCAGATACAATTAGTAGATTTGAGAGGCACTTGAATAGGCAATGCCTAGGATATGGTACTGTTGCAGTCAATTGAGATTAATGATAAATGGGCAAAAAGATCAGTGTGAAGGTGAACATGGTGGGCCAAAAAGCTTGCTTTTTTGATGAAGGAAGGAAACCATTATATAAATTGTTTGAAAGTTGTTTATGAATTGAAACTCGTAGCTGTTAAAGCCCAAATCAAATTTTCTAGTTTAAACAGCTAATTATATAAAATTGTTCTTCATTTGCACAATCGTCTATCTGAATTGTGGCAGTCTTAGGGTTCATCTGAAGTAGAAATCTAAAATATGGAAATGAAAGTAAAGCTTTGTGGGTTGGGCAAGTAAAAATGGAGTAACATACTGTCTGACTTGCTGAGTTCCTCCAGCATTTTGTTTTTCTTCCTCCTTTTGAAGTCCTAATGAAGAATCTCAGCCCAAAATTTCAACTGTTAATTTCCCTCCACTGATGCTGCCTGATTTTGTTGAGTTCCTCCAGCATTGTGTGTGACTGCTTTTAATGCTCCCTGTAATTCTATACTATTGTGTGATGATACATGCCCCCACCTACACTGTGAGGTTATTTAAAGTTAACCTGTCATCAGTGGAGTTGTCTAATTTTTTTTTTATCTTAGTGCTGAAGCAAAACGGATTGTTAAATATTAATGTTAAAACTTTAATGTGTGAGTGTTTTCTGCATATCTTGACTGCATTACTCATTTGTGCCTAGGCAAGGACGTTGTTCACCAGTTGGCTGTTTCACTTGAAGATCTTTACAATGGGGCCACAAGGAAGTTGGCATTGAAGAAAAATGTAATTTGTGACAAATGTGATGGTGGGTATACAATTAGATTTACAATTGTTAGGCTGAACCTATAACACTAACATATTTGAAAGTAGCAAACAAAAACTGGTTGGTATTTCCATAGCTGACACAATTTCATAGGAATTATCAATCCACAATTGAAGGGATCACATAGAAAGTAGCTTGCCCCTGATACAACATAATTTGTAATAATGGATGGAGTTAATTGAACTAAAAGAATGACCAAAGTCCTCATGGAAAGATTGGTAGCAATTTTGGAACAGATAGAAATGAAGGGTGCCTTTTGAATAGTAAATTTAGGGGTGGGTCAATCAAGGATTAAAGTAGAGGTTTAAAACATTTAGAATAGCAAAATGAAATGTAGTTTTTATGTTTCTGTTGCAGCTTTATAAAACTGATTAGGTTGTATCAGACATTATTTATTTCTGGTCACTGTATTACAGGATGGATGTTGGGACTGTTTCTATTTACATTATATGTCAATGATCTGGATGACAGAATTTGTGGCCAACTGTGTGCATGATACAAAGATGGATAGAGAAGTGGGTTGTGTTGAAGAAGCAGAGAGGCTACAGAAAGACTTAGAATGGGTAAATAAATAGCAGATGGAATACAATGTCAGGAAGTGTATGGCTATGCACATTAGTAGAACAAAAATGTAGACTTTAAATGGAGAGGGAAAATTCAAAAATCTGGGGCGCAAAGGGACTTGGGGATCCTTGTGCAGGATTTGCTGAAGGTTAATTTGCAGGTTGAATCAGTGGTGAGGAAAGCAAATGTGATGTTAGTATTCATTTTGAGAGGACTAGAACTACAAAAGCAAGGATGTAATTTTGAGACATAAAAGACACCCCGAGGCCTTTTAGAGAGCAGTTTTGTGCTCCTTATTTAAGGATGTGTTGACTTTGGAGAGGGTTCAAAAGAGGTTCACAAAACTGATTCTGGGATTGAAAGGCTCATCATATGAGAGTGTTTGGCTCTGGGCCTGTACTCTCTGGAATTCAGAAGAATTGGGGAGGGGAATCTCATTGAAACCTATTGAATGTTGAAAGGCTTTGATAGATTTAATGTGAGAGGATATTTCCTGTGGTGGGGGAGTCTAAGACCAGAGAACAGAATCTCAGACTGGAGGGATGTCAATTTATAATTGGGATGAGGAATTTCTTAAGGCAGAAAGGGGTGAATCTGTGGAATTAGCCATGGTGGCTGTGGAGGCCAGGTCCATGATTATATTTAAGGCAGAGGTTGATAAGTTCTTGATTATTCAGAGATGGGGGAGAAGGTAGGAAATTGGGGCTGAGAGGAAAAATCAATCAGCCATGATAAAATGGTTGAGCACATTTGATGGGGCCAAATGGCAGAATTGTGCTCCTGTATCTTGTGGTCTTATGGACGTCAAGGCTATGGCGAAGGTGCAGAAAATGCTTACCAAGATGCTGCCTCAATAGAAATTGGACTAATAGTTGTTTTCTCTGGAGTGCAGGAGGTTGAGAAAAGGTCAAATGAGAAGCGTGTCTGGATGATCAGTGCTTTCTTTCCTGGGTCACAATGTCTAATATTAGGCATGATTTGAGGTGGTGGGGGGGAAATGGGGGGCGTTCAAAGAATTGTTGGGCAGGTTTTTTTTTAAAATGCTGGGTAACTGGAATGCACTGATGGGTGGTGGAGACATTTAGAAAGGCATTTAAGAGGTGCTTAGATTATGCACATAATTAAATAGGAAAAAGGGTAGTGATGGTTCTGACTGAAGAGAAAAGGTGTCATAGGTAGGTTAACACAACACCATGGGTTAAAGGGCCTGTTTGGAAATAAATTATGGCATTCGATATTTTTGAAAAAATTTCAGTGGTATTAATAATCCAACTGTGAAGTCGTTATTTTGCAAAATATTTTACTCTAAAATCAGTTCAAAAGGGCATTTGATGGGTGTTTTTCATCTAAAAGCATAATATTCAAAGATTTTGGTGTGGGTTCACCCTAGTTTTGGAGAAACTACTTAACAGGGAAAGACATTGTCTTCCCTGCTTTCAGGTAATCGTTCCCTGGTTACACTTTGATAAATTTATCCTGATGCTTTTCTTACCTGCCCTGTCAATTTAAAGAGATGTTCAACATCTCTTTTTATTTTTCTTAGTTAATCCATAGTCTATTGGCACTAGCATATTCTGGATAGGAACTGATCTTTTCTCTATATATAAAATGAAAGGCTCAGAAACTGGACTTTTTGGGGTATGCTATCAAGGCCTACATGAGAAATGATCAGGGGTGCTGCAGTGATTCCTTTTTATTTGCCTATTAGTTAGATACTTCTCAGCCCAGTTTTGCATCCTATCAACATCCCACTGTAACCTCTGACAGCTCTCCACACTATCCACAGCACCCCCAACCTTTGTGTCATCAGCAAATTTTACTAACCCACCCCTCCACTTTCTTATCTAGGTCATTTATAAAAATCATGAAGAGTAGGGGTCCCAGAACAGATCCCTGCGGCACAGCATTGGTCACCGACTTTCATGCAGAATATGATCCCTCTACAACCACTCTTTGCCTTCTGTGGGCAAGCCCATTCTGAAGCCACAAAGCAATGTCCCCTTGGATCCCGTGCCTCCTTATTTTCTCAATAAGCCTAGCATGGTGTACCTTATCAAATGCCTTGCTGAAATCCATATACACTACATCTACAGCCCTACCTTCATCAATGTGTTTAGTCACATCCAAAAAAAAAAATTCATTCAGGCTCGTAAGGCATGACCTGCCTTTGACAAAGCCATGCTGACTATTGCTAATCATATTATGCCTCTCCAAATGTTCATAAATCCTGCCTCTCAGGATCATCTTCATCAGTTTACCAACCACTGAAGTAAGACTCACTGGTCTATAATTTCCTGGGCTGTCTCTACTCCCGTTCTTGAATAAGGGAACAACATCCGCAACCCTCCAATCCTCCGGAATCTCTTCTGTCCTCATTGATGATGCAAAGATCGTTGCCAGAGGCTCAGCAATCTCCTCCCTCGCTTCCCACAGTAGTCTGAGGTACATCCTGTCCAGTCCTGGTGACTTATGCAACTTGATGCTTTCCAAAAGCTCCAGCACATCCTCTTTCTTAATATCTATATGCTCAAGCTTTTCAGTCTGCTGCAAGTCATCACTACAATCCAAAAATCCTTTTCCATAGTGAATACTGGAACAAAGTATTCATTTAGTACCTCTGCTATCTCTGGTTCCTTACATACTTTTCCACTGTCACACTTGATTGGTCCTGTTCTCTCACATCTTACCCTCGTGCTCTTCACATACTTATAAAATGCCTTGGGGTTTTCCTTTATCCTGTCCGCCAAGGCCTTCTCATGGCCCCTTCTGGCTCTCCTAATTTCATTCTTAAGCTCCTTTCTGTTGGCTTTATAATCTTCTAGATCTCTATTATTACCTAGTTATGTGAACCTTTCGTAAGCTCTTCTTGACTAGATTTACAACAGCCTTTGTATGCCACGGTCCTGTACCCTACCATCCTTTCCCTGTCTCATTGGAATGTACCTATGCAGAGCCCCACGCAAATATCCCCTGATCATTTGCCACATTTCTTCCGTATGTTTCCCTGAGAACATCTGTTTCTAATTTATGCTTCCAAGTTCCTGCTTGATAGCCTCATATTTCCCCTAAAAGTGCTCCTGTGTTCAGCCAAGGTGGCACGCAGAGGGTGGGAAACATTGTCCTGAATTACCAGGATTTTCCATAGGGCCCTTTGTTTTACCACAGCCTCTAGTGTGACCAATTTGACTCCTATAAAAGAGCCACCCATTCTAATCAGTTTATTGAGCCTATTGGCTCACCTGTGTTGATGCCATTGCCCCAGTACAGCACTGCATAGAAGATTATACTGGCAATAACAGACTAGTGGAAAATGTGAAGGAGAGGCCTGCATATTCCAAAGGATCTTGGTCTCCTCAGGAAGTTGAGGTGACTCTGGCCCTTGTATAGAGCCTCTGTGTTAGTGCTCCACTGAAGGCTGCCATCCAGGTATTTGTAGGTCCTCACCACATCCACATTCTCACCATCAATATATAACAGGAAGCTGTGCAGGCTTAGTCTTCCTAAAGTCCATCACCATCTCCTTTGTCTTACCAATGTTGAGCTGCAGATGATTCAGCTTGCACCATTTCACAAAGTCCTCCACCAGAGCCCTGAATTCATCCTCCTGTCCTCCCTGTATACACCCAACTATGCTGAGTCATCAGAGAATTTCTGCAGATTACTTGACTCGGTTTTGGATCTAAAGTCTGAAGTATGCAGGGTAAACAGGAAGGGAGCCAATACAGTCTCCTGTGGGGGCCCCAGTGCTACTTATAGCCATATCTGATTCACAGCTCTGAAGCTGCTCAGACTGTGGCCTGCCAGTCAGGTAGTCGGTTATCCAGGATACAATGGAAGTGCCAACCTTCATTGAACAGAGCTTTCCCAGAGCAGTGAGGACTGTATGGTATTGAAGGAACTTGAGAAATCAAAAAATGTGATCCTCACAGTGCTGCCCTGCTTATCTAAATAGGAGAAGGTTCTGTTCAGCAGGTAAATGACAGCATTGTTCACTCCAATGTGCTCCTTGTAGGCAAACTGCAGGAGATGAAGAGCTGATCTGACCAGGGGTTGGAGGTGAGCCAGGACCAGCCTCTCTAGAGTTTTCATGATGTAAAGTCAGGACCATTGGATGATAGTCATTCAAGACATTTTGTTGGCCCTTCTTGGGTACTGGGACCACAAGTTTTCCACACAGTTGGGACCCTTTCCAGTCTGAGACTCAGATTGAAAATGTGCTGGAGAACTGCACACTGCTGCTCAGCACACTCCTTCAGGACCTTGGGGTTCACACCATCCAGTCGCAATGCTTTGCTGTGTCTGAATTTCCCCAGATCTCTTCTCACTTGCTCATTAGTGAAGGGGAGTTCGTGATGGCTGGGGAGTTGGTGGAAAGTAAGGATGAGGGGGGAGAGATGCAGATTGGGACGAAGGCAGTTGTTATTTGGAGGTGTGGATGGTAAGTGCAGGGCAAGGAAGGGATGTAGACAGTGGTAGCCTGTGTTGTTCATCCACATTGAATTGAAGGAAGGACGGAAGGCATTGGGTACCCTGGCACCTGGTCTGGTGTGCTGAAGGGGTGTGAACAGAAGGGCAATTGTCAAACCTATTGAAGAGTTGGTTTAATTTATTAACCCATTCACAACTGCATTCTGAGGCTCTACAGCTAGGCTGAATGAAGTCAGTGATGTTCTTCATGCCCCTCCACACCTCCCTTGTGCTACTCTGCTCACGTTTGTTCTTCAGCTCTCTCCTGTATTCCTCTTCAGCCACCTTGATCTTCTCCTTTAGCTCCCTCTGCATAGGTTTCAATTCCTCCCTTTCTCCTGATCTAAAGGCTCTTTTTTTGTGCGGTAGAAAAAAGCCTTTGAATCACTGGTGACCCATGTGCTTTGGAAGATAGTTTTGTGGAGATGCTGATAAGAAACCTGAAACAAACAATGAGAGCCACCCATAAACCTTAAGTAAATGGAGATGGCTATTAAACAGTAACGTGTAAATTTAGTTGTAATCATAAGTGAACAGTAAATTTTATCTAATGCTCTCTATGGCAAATGAAATAATTTTTTTTGCTGTTACCTGTTTTTAAAAATGAACAGGTTTAGGAGGCAAGAAAGGAGCTGTGGAAAAGTGTGCAAATTGCAAAGGCCGAGGGATTGAAATCCATGTTCAACAAATTGGACCGGGTATGGTGCAGCAGATTCAGACAATGTGCTCAGAATGCCATGGACAAGGTGAACAGATTAATCCAAAAGACCGATGTAAGAATTGTAATGGACGCAAAATTGTGAAAGAGAGAAAAATATTAGAAGTTCATGTGGACAAAGGTAAATTAAACTGAGAATAGTGATATGTGTTGATCCTATAACTTGTATTTTGCTTTATATTCAAAAATCCATTTTTTTTTAAAAATTAAGGTATGCAAGATGGCCAGAAGATAACCTTCCGTGGAGAAGGGGATCAGGAGCCGGGATTAGAACCTGGTGATGTCATCATTGTGCTTGATCAAACAGAACATGAAATGTTCCGAAGACATGGAAATGACTTGGTCATGAAGATGGAAATATTACTAGTGGAAGCTTTGTGTGGTTTCAGAAAAACAATAGAAACACTTGACAAGAGAATGCTTCTGATTAGTTCAAAATCAGGTTAACATTTTTTTATTTTGGCATTTGTGTCTTTATAACACAAAGTTCTGAACTTTTAAAATATTTTTCAAATATACAGTGATGCATCTTAATTTGTGATTTCTATTTGATACTTTCTAATAGACTTGTGGAACTTATGTCATTTTCTACCTATTCTACTTCATAAATTTTGAAAGCCTTTTTATTACTTTGCCTGTGAATTTTTTTGGGGGTAAAGTGCACAACTTCATAATCCCAACTTTACTAACAAACCTGCAGATAAAGTGGATGTGGTTCTAGCCTGGCAGACTGATCGTCAACTTTTATTGTCATTTCGACCATAACTGCTGGTACAGTGCATAGTAAAAATGAGACAATGTTTTTCAGGATCTCTACCTTGGTGAGGCCTGACAACAACGCTCAGACAGCTCTTGCTTACCTCTTGAAAAAGACCATCAGAACTTTGTCTCCAGCACCATCACCAATCTCATCAATTCTGAGATCTACCATTTACTGCCACCAAACTCATAGTTCCCTAACCTTGCAGTGCTTGTTTCTACTTCCTACTCAAGATCCACAAATCTGACTGTCTGGGTAGGCCCATTTTCTCTGCCTGTTCCTGCCCACTGAACTTGTGTCTGTGTAGTTTGACTCCATTCTATCCCCATTAGTTCAGTCCCTTCCCACCTACATCTACTACACTTCTCATGCTCTCGATCTCCTCAACAACTTTCAATTCCCTGGCCCTGACCAAATCATTTTTACCATGAAAGTCCCTATACAGTTTTATTCCCAATCAAGAAGGCCTCAAAGCTCTCTGCTTCATTCTTAACAAAAGATCCAACCAGTTCCTCTCCACTACCACCTAGCAGAATCGGTCCTCACCCTCAACAAATTCTCCTTGTGCTCCAAACGAGAGAATCTGCAGATGCTGAAAATCCATGTAACACACACACAAAATGTTGGAGGAACTCAGCAGGCCAGGCAGCATCTATGAAAAAAAGAAACATCTCAGCCCAAACAGTCAACTGTACTTATCCCTGCAAGAGAGCAGTCCTATATCTGCCCATGCACTTCCTCCCTTGCCTCCATTCAAGGTCCCCAACAGTTCTTCCAGGTGAGGAAATTCTTCTGCAAATCTGTTGGGGTTGTCTATTGTATCTGGTGCTCCTGATTTCTCCTCCACTCCATCTGCCAAAAGTAGAATTTCCTGGTGGCCAACAATTTGAATTCCTATTCCCAGTCCCATTCTGACATGTCAGTCCATGGCTTTCTCTTGTGCTACGCTCAGGGTGGAGGAGCAACATCTCATTCTGTCTAGTAGCTTCCAACCTGATGGCATGAACATGAATTTCTCTTCTTTCCCCTCCCCTTTCTTCTCCCCATTCTGGTCCATCCTCTTCCCTGTCTCCTATGGTCCACTCTCCAGATTCCTTCTTCAGCCCTTTACCTTTCCCACCCACCTGGCTTCACCTATCACCTTCCAGCTCCTTCTTCATTTCCCTCTCCATCTGGTGTCTTAACCCTTCCTTTCAATTTAGCCATTACCCTCATGAAATGGTAGCCTTCAGTATTTCCTATTATGTGCTATGCCTCTAGGCTTGCTATCAGAGAGATTTATTAGATGCTCATTTTTCTTACTTGGGCAAACTTTGGGTATGGAGGAATATCTAATGCCTTTTTGTATTATTAAACCATCTATTGATCTAGTGTTTAAACAAACACTTGATTTCTTATAGGTGAAGTTGTGAAAGAGGGCAGCCTTAAATGTGTTTATAATGAAGGAATGCCTATTTATAGAGACCCATTTGAAAAAGGTCAACTGATCATACAGTTTTCGGTAAGTTTCACCACAATAAGTTTCACCACAAATCACTGTATGACAATGTAGCATACTTAAGGTTTTGTGTCTCATCATTAGGTGAAGTTTCCACCACATGGATGGATTTCACAAGAAAATTTGATTGAATTGGAACATCTGCTTCCACCACGTCAAGAACTAATAGTCACCGACGATATGGAGCATGTGGAGTTAACAGAATTTAGTCCAGAACAGCAGCGCAGAAATTATAGTGGGGAAGCATATGAAGAAGATCAAAGACCTAGAGGTGGTGTTCAATGTCAAACTTCTTAATGAAGAGTAAATGTTTGAGGGGTGAAATAGACTTTGCAATGCATCAAAACTATTTTATTATTCTAAAAAGCATTGCTTTGGTTATCCAGGAATATAAGAGATTTCATGTGCATCGTATACTTGAAAAACAAAGTGGTAGTTTGTTTCCCTTTTCATTGTGGTGTCAAAGAATACCTACATTTTTTAAGGATTTGTGTGTATTGAAGCACTGTGTATTTTGTCTTAGTCTAAAACATGAATATCTAAATATGGACCTAAACATAAAGTGTATTTCTAAGGGTCATGATGTCATAACTGGTATTAAACATAGGATTATCAAATAATGGTTTGATGTCTTTGTCTTCCACTGTTAAACTGGGCTATTTACAGTTGTAAGAAGTTTGCAGTTACCTGGTTTTCAGTATTAATTACTGTGTGGTCTGATCTTCATCTAAGTCACAATAATAGACAAACACCAAGCTAAGACCAACAATTGTACTTCTCATCAACACTGAGTACACTATTTAAACAATCACGGTCTAGAATCAAAAAACAGGTGAACCTCCTGGGGTAATGCCTTCTACAAAAGCTACTTGGAGTTAGATGTAATAATCAATGAGATGAAATTGGAAATAGGAGGTGGGGGTTATAGAGGTTTCCTGCCCTATATTTTAAAAAAGGACAAAGTCAGGATATTGCTCTTCAAGAAAGATCTGTTAATGTGCACCATGCTTTGTTCAAAACAACTTTCAGAAGACCTTATAATTGTAGAGATGAATAAAGCTGGAAAAGGCTACAAAAGCATTTCTAAAGACCTGAGTGTTTATCAGATCACTGTGCAAATGGAGCAAATTCAATACTGTCGCTACTCTCCCCAAGAGTGGTGTCGTGCAAAGATCACACCAGGAGCATAACATGCAATCCTGAAGGAGGTAAAAATGAACCCAAACATTGCTGTATGTCTCAAGTTTGCAAAAGGCCACCTCAATGGCCCACAATGTTTCCGGGCCAATGTTCTGTGGGCAGATGAGACAAAAGTTGAATGTTTTGGTAGAAAAGCACACAACTATACTTGCTGGAGGAAAAAGGGCACTATACAATGCTAAAACCTCATCCCAAATGTAAAGTATGGTGGAAGGAGCATCATGATTTGGGGCTGTTTTGCTGCCTCAGGGCCAGGACATTATTGAGGGAATAATGAATTGTATCAAGACATTTTACAGGAGAATGTCATGGTAGCAGTCATCACCTGAAGCTTAATAGAAGTTGGATGACACAACAAGAAAATGATCTGAAACACAAAAGTAAATCAACAGTATGGTCATGTTTTGGAATGGCCAAGTCAGTCTAGACCTTGACCCAATTGAGATGCTGTGGCATGACCTGGAAGAGGGCTGTTCATGCAAGGTATCCCAGAAATTTGAAATTTTCTATGGAATAGTCTAAAATTCCTCTTTGCCAGGTAGAGGTTATTGCTGCTAAAGGAGGTTCTACCAGTCAATAAATACAGGGTTCACATTGTTTTACCAGCCTGGACTGTGAATGATAAAACGATGTGTTCAATAAATACATGAGCAGTACAATTCTTTGTGTGTTAGTATTTTAGGTGGATTGTGTTTGTTTATTATTGTGACATAGATGAAGATCAGACCATATTTTATGAATAATTAATGCAGAAAACAAGGTTCACAATGCAGAAGGTTCACAAACTTTTTCTTGCAAATGTTCATGTGTTTGCTAGGACCCCTGCTTAAAGAATGAATGCCTAAAGCTGATCTAACCATCAAGATGCCATAAATAAGTAAATACCCTTAAACACTCACACTTTAAAAGTTAAATTAACTTCTACAGCTGATGTACTGGGCAGACATTACATGAGATGAAGTTAGATTGTGCTTGATGTGATGCATGTCCAAGGTTGTAGAGGCTGGACTAGGGGGAGGGGTGGTGGAGAACACCAACGGTTAACGGTAGTGAAGCTGCTCAAAGTAGAAAATAACTAAGATGCAAGAATGTAGGTATTTACTGCTGGTAGTCATTAACATAGAAGTGCTATAATTTGAAGTGGCATGTTAAACATATACATTTGTAAAATACTTAATGATTACTGTTTGGTGAGGGTGGTTGTTGTGTAGGCTCCTCCCTCTTCCAAGGGAGCACCCCTTTGATGGCAAAGACAGAGGTGTGAGGGTACTGCAGAACTGTGGAGGAAACACTGGACAAAAATGTCTTTGCACCATTATCCAAAAAGTAAATAATCCAAACAGTCACTATGAACTGTCTTATGGAATAGGGGAAATTAAAGGAGTAAGACAATAGTCAGGAGATCGAGGACTGCATTTGGAGGTTTCACAATAAAAAAAATGTGTGAAACAGACTTTAGGTAGGCAGACAAAGAACATTTACCAAACTTAATGGAAAACTGGGAGCTCCGGTGGAGCATTAGAATATAGATACGGCACAGAAACAGGCCATTCGGCCCATGACCTGTACCAGCTAAAAAGCAAATCAAAACCAAACATTAATCCCTCCTATCTACACCATATCCACCTCCAGGTCTATCCTAATGTCTCTTTAAAAAGCCTCTAATGTAGTTGACTATACCGCCATTCCAGACATTCACGACTCGAGCAGAAAACTTACCCCTCACATCCTCTTTGAACCTATCCTCTCTCACCTTCAATGCCCTCTGGTGTTAAGACATTTCAACCCTGGGAACCAGTTTCTGTCCACTCTATCTATGCCTTACATAATCTTATAAATCAGTATCCTAGATCTTCCCTCGGTCCTCACCACTCCAGAGAAAACAACCCAAGTATATCCAGCCTCTCATGATAGCACATGCACAGGCATCCAGGTAAACCTCTTCTGTACCCTCTCCAAAGCCTGAACATCTTGTAGTGGGGTGATCAGAACTGTATGCAATATTCCAGATGTGCCAAAGTTGCAACATCTTGACTTTTGAAGTCAGTGCCTCAACTAATAAAAGCAAGCATTCCATAAGTCACCTTAACCACCCTTTCAACCTGTCTAGCCACTTTCAAGGAGCTATGAACTTGGATCCTAAAATCATCTGCTCATTAACACTGTTAAGGGTCTTGCACTGTCTCCTTGCATTTACCCTACTGAGGCACAACACCTCACTCTTATCTGGGTTAAACTCCACGCCATTTCTCAGCTCATATCTGCAACTGATCTCTATCATGTTGTACCCTTCACCAGTCTTCTGCACTGTCTATAACTCCACTAACCTTGGTATCATCTGCAAAATTACTAACCCACTATTCTACATTTTCATCAAGGTCATTTATATACATTACAAACAGCAGAGGTCTCAGCACAGATCCCTGTGGAACACCACTAATTACAGACCTCCAATCCAACCACTCCCCTATCTTCAAGCTAGTTCTGAAACAATACAGCCAATTCACCACAGATCTCGAGCATCTTAATTTTCTGGATTAACCTCACGAGGGACCTTGTCAAATGCCTTACTAAAATCCACATAGGCGACACGCACTACCCTACCTTCATCAGTTTCTCTCATCACCTTGTAAGAAAACTCAAATCAAGTTGGCAGGGCACAGCCTGCCACACACAAAGCCATGCTAGCTCTCCCTAATTAGGCCATGGGTTCTAAATGCTCATATATCCGATCCCTCCAGCAATTTCCCTACAACGGACGTGAGACTCACTGAGGATTTTCCTTGTTTCCTTCTTTAATAGGGGTACAACATTAGCTACCTGCTAGCCCTCTAGGACCTCACCTGTACTGTGCGAGGACATGAAGATTCTGGTCAAGGGCTCAGCAATCTCATCTCTTGCTCCTTCAATAACCTGGGGTAAATCCCATCAGGGCCTGGTGACTTATACACTCAGCACTGATCTCCTGGCCCCTCATATCATTTCCCTTGGTATCTACTGAAGCTAAGTACTTCACTCACATTCTATGCATCCAAGCAAATGTTCCCCTCCTTATCTTCTCCCTAGTTATTCTCTTGTTCTTGATGCATGCATAAAATGCCTTGGGATTCACCTTAGTCCTACTTGCCAAGGACTTTATATGGCCCATCCTAGCTTTCCTAATTCCCTTCTTTAAATTCTTTACTGGCTTTATACTCCTCATGTGTTTTGTTTGATTCTAACTTCTGAAGCACAGCAACTTCCTTTTACTTTTTGACTAAATTCATCACTTTTCTGGACATCTAAGTTTTTCCCATCTTTCCATCACCATCCTTTCTTCTAACAGGAACATACTTTTCCTGTACTCTGTGCAATTGATTTTTAAACATCCTCCACATGTCTGATGTGGATTTGCCAGAAAAAAAAAAAAGGTGTTTCCAATCAACTCTTAGTTCCTGCCTAATGCCCTCGTATTTTGTCCTCCAATCTAAAACTCTCTTGCAGGACCATACCTATCCTAATCTATAGCTATTCTGAAAGTTACAGATTTTGTGTCACTATTCACCCACTGAAAGGTCAGTCACTCAGCCAGGCTCATTACTCAACACCAGTCCAGTACAGCCTTTCCACCCCTTGGACCATCCACACATTGATTTAAGAAACCTTCCTGGATACACTCAAGTTTTGCCCCATTAAGAAGGTCCCAGTTTATATTAGGAAGGTTGAAATCCCCCATGACAACTGTTATTTTTACATATTTGCTTAATTGATTCCATATCTTACTCATTGTTCTGGTGGCAATGTGGCAACGTTGGGGGGGGGGGGGGTCTGTAGTATAATCCCATAGTATGATTGCCCTTTCCTATTCCTTAGTTCTACCAAAATGGTCTCATTGTCTGACCCTTCCATTATGTCTCACAAGTGTATCTGTCATTTGTCCCTGATTAAGAGTACCTCCCCCCCCTTTACCTCATCTTTCCTAAAACTTCAAAAACCTGGTATATTAATCACCCATTCCTGCCCCTCTCTCAACTAAGTTTCAGAAATGACTACAACATTGTAGTTCCATGTACTGATCCATGCTCTATGTTTATCACCGTTACCCGTAATGCTCCCCAACATTAAAATATACACAATTTAAACTATCCTAACCATCATACCTGTTATTTCAATACTTTCCCCGACATCTACCTTCTGGTCCAATCCTTCCCATACTGACCTGGGGCTCTGGTTGATTCTTAATCTGAATAGAAATACATTACCTTTTCTTTCTCCCCTGATGTTCAGTCCATAGTTCTTCCTACACTCACCCCAGCCCTCTTTCCCTCTCAACTGCACATCAGCTTTCCATTGGTTTCAGTATTCCACATACCTTTCCTACCTCAGCCTTTCATTGTTCCCAGTTTCTGTAACTATTTCAACTTTCCCCTCCACAGTCTGCCTATTACTCCTTACCTAGGTCCACTTATTTTCCAACACCTTTACATGCTAATTTTTAGTACTGATGAAAGGACCAAACTGAATGATAGTTAATGGGTAGCAAAAATTCTGTAGCCAATTTCAGTTCTATGTCACTCTTGGGATTCTTACAAGATTTGTCTTCATAGTCATTTTGCTCAAGTGTCATTACAATTACATATCAAAATAAAACTTAGAAACAGACAAGTAATATTGACATTTTTAAAAGGACACTCAATATGAAGAAATATGGGGATAGCTGTATAGATTGGATAAATGTTTTTCTTTTGAGTATAAAAGCCCAATAGCAAGAAATAACAAGAAACAATTCTTGCCCCACTAAAGTTCATCCCAGTTTAAAGAAAATAATCAATTATATACAAGTGATTTAAATTTGTGTTTTAATAAACTTGCATTTCCATCACCATGGGCTATTGTCACCAGATTTACCAGTTAAGTACAAAACATTCTCGAATTACTTAACATTCACCTTTCCTGAGAATCATGTAGTTTCCACAGGCCAGATTAGTTTCTGTAATCGATGTCAATTCCAACCCAAGATGAGAGGGTTGGTAGCTGAGATAAAAAGAGCTCATGAAAAATCTACAATTTCATCTGTCAGTCTCAAATCATATATATATAAAACCATATTTATTTTGCCAACTTCAAAAATAAAACAAAAATGATACACAAATGGACAGCATAAACACAAGCAATAAGTATGCTTGAGAAAACTTTCCAGCATAATCTGAATTCAAATGAGGAATGATTTATTCAATTCAGATTTCACAATAGGGCCTTTGGTTTCATGATATTTTTAACTAGTTTGTTGACATGTTATTGGCCTTATATACACCTCCAGTTTGTAGCTGAAGACGAAGATCTTACTGTAGTTTCACACATTCTGAGCAGAAGGACACTTCAAATTGGACAGTCATAAATATGGATCTCACGATCATCTGCGACAGAGACTATCTTCGATCCATTTCCATTGTATTTAGCACCCCAGACCTATTGAGAATGCAGAATATTTTACAACAGCCACAATAGTTACAGCACTGAATTTATTTAACTCAGGAGACATACTTAACACTTTTAAGGTTACCTGATCGAGGTGATCAAAAAATGTGTGTATACAGCTTCTGGAACCAGCATCCCAAACCTTCACACTTTTGTCAGAAGAACTGATGGAAGAGAAAAACAGAAGCTGGTTACAAATAATACTTCATCTCAAGCAGCAATCTTAAATAGGGCACTTTGGCATACTAGGTCAGTATCAAATCCACTGATCTGATTCTAGGCATCTAACATCAACATTATCAAGTGAATAAACAGATTCAACAGTGCACTGCCCCTATCCACTGAAACTTTTGATTAGAATTTAGAAAATCAAAAATTAACTGAATAATCGTGCTGCTGCAGAATGACCATTAAGAATTAGGCCATTTGGCCCATTGAGTGCTCCACCATTTAATCATGGCTGGTCCATTTTCCCTCTCAGCACCATTCTCCCTGTAACCTTTCATAGCCTAACTAATCATCAACCTCCACCTTAAATATGCCTGCAAGTACCCTGAGACCTCATCCTTAACAATCAACCCCAATATCTTCCAACCACTGAGATTAGGTTAACTAGACTACAATTCCGTTTTTTTCTACCTCCCTCCCTCGAAGAGTGGAGTGATATTTGCAATTTTCCAGTCTTCCAGAACTCTGTCATTGTTTTTACAATGCTAAATTTGTGCACACAAAATTGACAAAATTATACATTTAATCCAAGACAGATTTGAATTCATGGAAAATATTAAATCATAAGTAAAATGCTGTCTACAGATGCTTCTAAACAAATCATTTCCGTAGCACTGACAAAAACCGTCATAGCTTTGATACAACCCCTTTCTCATCCTATTAGCACTACCCCTGCTCCCTTTACTGAGTTGTGAAAAGCAAAGTGAGAAATAGAACAACTGTTTTATAGATGGAGGTGCACACTTAGTGATACTATTAGAGACCAACCAGAAAAATATATTATGAAAATCAAAAATAGTGCAGGTGCTGTCTATCTGAAATAAAATTGGTAACGTCAGGACTGGTAGCATCTATAGAGATGTTAAAAACCCTCACTAGAACTTTTTTGCAGATAATGTATTAGCTTACTTTAATGCTTAGAGTTCAACAGGACACGAGATATAGAACTGTATATTAGAGAACAAAAATATTGGTCCAAAATTAACTTGATTCATGTGTCTGGTGAGATAACAAAGGGAGTTCAGAAAAACATTCAACTTTTGTACAGTACCCTACTGCATAATTGAAGAACAAAGTGGAAATCAGCATTTCAAAACTAGTGCTCAGTCCTGCATTACCTTGATACAAAATGAGTGTCATCTGGACAAAATGCAACACTCAACACCCAGGATCCATGACCACTTAGTGTACCAGCAAGATTGGCATGTTGTCTGTAGGAAGACATAGATTAAAGGTTTTGTGTTACAACCACAAAATAGAAAAGGAACACTGAAATCTAATCTTAAACAAAAGCATCAAATAAATAAACCTCTTACACATCATAAATCTTTATGTATCCATCATCAGAGGCAGTAATTAGAAGCTGAGAGTCTGGGGAGAATGTCAAAGATCTAATTGGCTTAGCATGACCTGAAATTCAAAGAGTTGCATAATTTAAAAACAAAGTAATTGACAAGTTCCTTTTCAAAATACATACTTCACATTGATAACAGTCCATCTAGAGCAGTGGTTCTCAAACTTTTTTGGGTTACTGCCCCCTAGACTCCCAGACCATTCCCAGTGCCCCACCCCATCCCATATCCACCCATTACATAGAATTTATAAATAATTTTGATTTATGATGCACCATGTAAAACAGGAACTATAAATTCAAAGAGACAAATAATTGTAGAAAATATTCAAATTTAAAGCCACAAATACAATTACTTATTTAATTACAGTAAAAGCAATAATCAACAATTTTAGAGTGTACATTAGTAGTCCAACGATTCATTAGCTTTTTCTCCTTTCAATGAGATGGATGAGTTTGGTGCAGTGGTATCAACTTCTCAACATCAGACTGAATGTCACTTAGGATTCTTAGGTCCCCACATTAACTTTGAGTCTGTTTTGTTGCTTTCAAACAACTCTGAAGCCACGTGTTTTCCACTAAATATGATGTTGGAAAAACAATAAAGAACATATTGACTTCTCCCCCCCCCCCCCCCCCCCCCCCCACCCACCGTGTGCAGGATAGCAAGTATATATTTCTTTCTGCAATCAAAAGTCTTGGTATCACTTTTTGAACCTTGGCTTCAGCTCAGTCTTTTTGTAGCAAGATCAGTTCTTCCGCCACCCTTCCTGTTAATTCCTCATTCCAAGTGTTCAGGAATGGATTTATTACCCAATCTGGAATTCTGATCGAGAAATCCTGAAATTTCTCTGACAAGTCTTTATGCAGCTCACCCAGGTGGGCACAGTATACTTGAAGATCATCGTCTGGTATCCTTCCTTTCTTTTCCAATTTAGAGGTGCTCAGAAATTAGAAAAGGCCGCGATGGCCAATGTTTCACTTAAATAGGGTTAACTTAGAACAGAAATGTAGAGATGACCGATTTTACTTTGATAAGATTCACATTTCCTTGCAATTGGAGATTGCTTTTATCATTTTTTGTGAATAACTGACAAATAAGCAATGTCATGCTTAATATTCTTTGAGTTCATTACTGAATGAAGCATTAGTCTAAAGAATTTTATCAATTTCAAAAAGCACATTAAAGCATCTCAGGTGATTTACTTTTGAGAACCATTTGAATTCTGTGCGCAACAGCAAGCATTCAAACTGTTCATCATTCTCATTACAAATCTCTCAAAGTCAAAAATTGAGAGCAAGGGACTTCTTCATCTGGTTTACTGCTGTGATAATTATTTGTGCAGTCAATCACTTGGGTTTTTTTGCAACAAGATGTTGTCTATGAATTATACAGTGAATGCCAAGTGTGTTAGGTACAGCTTTTTTCACGAAAAGAAAAACCCCACAGTGGCATCCATTCATTGATGGTGCCCCACAAGCAAGAATCTTGGTGTGCCTTCTCTTTGAAAATTGCTCAGTATCTTGAAATATTGACTACCCTTTGTATCTGTTTCCTGTCTCCTCAGAAATAACAACTCTTGAACCATGCTTTATTCTTTTATGAAGCAAACATTACCTAGAAGCCTGGCAAACTTAACTCGTACACAACTTGTCCTAAAAACGTTGTACAATAAGTCTGCCACGTATCAGACATTTCATCTATTTGCCTTTGAACAGAGTTGTTTAATTATGTGGTCTTATGACTTGTTTAAAACATACTCAGAACCTCCCTTACTACTGGCAGAATCTGTTCTTCTCCAATTGTATGGGACTTTCCAGATTTAGCAATGACCATGCACTTCCTGACACTATATTCCACCTACCATTTCTTTGCCCATTCTCCTAATCTTTCTGTCCTTTTGTAGCCCCTCTACTTCCTCGAAAGTACCTGCCCTTCCACCTATCTTCATATCATATAACCATTACAGCACGGAAACAGGCCATCTCAGCTCTTCTAGTCAGTGCTGAACGCTTAATCTCACCTAATCCCACTGACCCGCACTCAGCCCATAACCCTCCATTCCTTTCCTGTCCATATACCCATCCAATTTTGCTTTAAATGACAATACCGAAACTGCCTCTACAACTTCTACTGGAAGCTCATTCCACACAGTTACCACTCTCTGAGTAAAGAAATTCCCCCTCATGTTACCCTTAAACTTTTCACCATATCACCTGCAAACTTTGCAGCAAAGTAAAGTTAAAATAGATAGGTAGTGCAAAAAGGGAAAAAAGTAATGAGGTAGTGTTCATGGGTTCAATATCTATTCACGAATCTGATGGCAGAGAAGAAACTATTCCTGAATTGTTTAATGTGTGCTTTCACATACAGCTCCTGTATCTCCCTCACTGATGGTAGAAATGAGAAGAGGGCATGTACTGGGTGATGGGGATCTTTAATGACAAGACACCTGACAGAGACATGGCAAATAATTGCCCAAGAAACAAAGTGGCTCAGACGCACACACAACAGAGCAAGTTTAAGAGTGTAGGCAGGTAAATGGAATTATGAAAGACATTTATCATTTGCTTGGGAAACTATGCAAATCCACTGCCATAAACCAGCTACACAATTTACTTAAAAATTCAGCTGCATCACCAGCAGCCTCTCTCCCCAGAGGTATTGACCACGGGGGGAGAATCACAAGCACAAGGACTCCCACCTAGCTTCAAAACAACATTGGCACAATGATTATACCTTGCAGAGATTGGTGTTTTCCACTGATTACAACCACACCACTTGTATATTTTACCTTCTAATGTGTGCAAAAGCTTTCCAGTTGCAACATCGAACATGTTGATGATACCATCAATAGCACCACTGGCAAGGTATTTCCCATCAGGACTCTGCAGGGAACAGAAGATGCATCCCTTAGGTTGTGAATTAATGCTCCCAAATTAATTTGTTATCAGTGCAACCACATTTTACATAAGAGTAATAGAAAAATACAGCACAAAAATGGGCTCTTCTGCCCATCTAGTCCATGCCAAGCCAGTTAATCTGCCTACTCCCATCAACCTGTATTCAGACCATAGTCCTCCCTACAATCCAAGTACCTAACCAATCTTCTCTTAAATGTTGAAATTGAGCTCGCATGCACCGCTTGTGCTGACAGCTCATTCCACACTAACGACCCCGAGTGAAGTTTCCCCTCATGTTTCCCTTGTACTTTTTACTCTCACCCTTAACCCACGATCTTGTTTCAGTCCCACCCAACCTCAGTAGAAAAAGCCTGCACACATTTACCCTATTTATACTCCTCATAATTTTATATAGTTCTATCAAATCTCCCCTTAACCTTCTACATTCCAAGAAATAAAAGTCCTATCTATTCAATATTTCATTATTACTCAGGTCCTCCAGCCCCAGCAACATCTTCATAAATTTCCTGTACTCTTTCAAACTTATTTACAGCTCTCCTTTAGATAGGTGACCAAAACTGCCCCAATTCTCTAAATTAGGCCTCACAGTCTTATACACAACTTCAACACAACATCCCATCTCCTGTACTCTATATTTTGATTCATGATGACCAATGTGCCAAAAGCTTTCTTTACGACTCTGTGACACCATTTTCATTGAATTATGGACCTATATTTCCTGATCCCTTTGTTCTACCGCATTCCTCAGTGCTCTACCGTTCACTGCGTAAGACATAATCAGGTTGGTTCAGCACCTTGCACTTCTCTGCATTAAATTCCATCTGCCATTTTTTAGCCCACTTGTCCAGCTGGTGCAGATCCCTCTGCAAGCCATGATTGCCTTCCTTGCTGTCCGCTACACCCCCAATCTTGGTGTGATATGCAAATTTGCTGACTTAGTTAAGCACATTATTGTCCAGATCACTGATGTAGAAGACAAACAACAAGGGGCTGAGCATCAATCCATGCTACACTCCACTAGTCACAGGCCTCCAGTCAGAGAGGCAACCATCTACTACCACTCTCCGGCTTTCCCTACAAAGCCAATGTGTAATCCAATTTACTACTTCATCTTGATTGCCAAGTGACTGAACTTCCTTGACCTACCTCCCATGACAGACCTTCTCAAATTCCTTGCTAAAGCCCATGTAGACAACATGCATTGCTTTGCCTTCATCAACTTTCCTAGCAACTTCCTCGAAAAACTATAAGATTGGTTATACACAACCCACCACACACAAAACCACACTATCCCTAATCAGTATATCCATGTCTATCCTAGTACTTATGTATCCAGTCCCTTAGAATACCTTCCAATAACTTTCCCACTGATGATGTCTGGCTCATTTGCCTGTATTTTTGTGGTTTATTTTTAGAGCCTTTCTTAAACAGCAGAACAGCTATTCTCTAATCCTCTGGCACCTCACCTGTCACCAATAATGATTTAAATATCTCTGCTAAGGCCCCTGCATTTTCTGCACTTGCCTTCCACAGGGTCCTCAAGACAGTAAGAACCTCCGCCTCTGTAATCTGTATAGAGTCCATGACCTCGTTCCTGCTTTGCCTCACTTCTATACTGTGTGCATCTCCTAAGTAAATAAAGATACAAAAAAACTCCACTTAAGATATCCCCCATCTCTTTTGGCTCCATGTATAATTACTATTCTGATTTTCCAGGACCTTATTTTGTCCCCTGCAATCTTTTTGGTCTTAAATTATCCGTAGAATCCTTTGGGATTTTCCTTCACCTTCTCTGCTAAGGCAACCTCATGCCCCCTTTAAGGCCTCATGATTTCTTTCTTGAGAAAGATCCTTTCATCTCAGTTCAAATGGACAAATCCCTATTTTCAGATATACCAGCCAAAGGAAACATCTACCTTACTGCTTTGGCAATTATATATGATTGAATATGATCACCTCTCATTCTTATGCTCGAAGCTTCAAAGGGTCCTCCTGACAAATCTCACTGCCACCCTGGTTGGCCCCATCATCCAAATCATTGAGATAGAATGTGAACAGACGGCTTCAGAACGAGTTACATGTTCCCCAACCAAAGATGAACCATTTCCATTTGTTTGCCTGTTAATCAATCCACAATTTATAATTTACTGATAATCAGTGAAAAGTTCCAATTAGTTGATTTTATTCATCCCCATCAGATAACAAACCCAGAGTAGAGCAATCTTTCATAATGTATATTAAATTACTGAAATGTATGAACTATGTAGCTACCACTTTGCCCATTATCACCAAGCCATATTAATGCAATTTACTATACATCTAAACTTTGAAGTATTGTTTTTTAATTAATTTTTAATATATTTTTTTAAATTGCACCATGCAAAAGAAAAAAAATAAAGATCACTTACAAACCCCAACACACATACTATATTAAAAAAAATGAAAAAATGGTGAGGAATAGACTGAAACCTAAAACCTGGAAACATTCAAAGCTATAACTAGCTACTCAAATTCCTCAGGAGATGGCCCTGGAATCAGAAGTTGAGAATGGCTTAATATCTTTATCAATGAATAAACTTTGTGACATACATGCATTAATTGAAAAAAGGATTAAAATTCTCTGTGAAGTGATGATATCCTGAACAAATAATATGTTTACTAGACCAATTACATCAAAATGATCCAGTTCTAGAAAAAGATCGCTCCCCAAGGAATCAGACAACAGAGAAAACAGAAGCTGAAAAGCATTCTCCCATTTCAGATTTCCATTGAATGGTGATATGAAATTCAATTTGAATACTAAAGTTCTACACCTCCTGATGAACTATTGCTAGTAACAAACCTTTTTACTCTCAGCTGATTTTCTTATTAAGTCTCTCTTGGGCTCCACCCTTTAACTGGCATTCCTTTTGTACTTCCCTTCCCTTCACTGAAACCTAAAAAGTAACCCCATTTCTATTTCTCCCCCACCATTCTAATGAAAGGCCAGTCTGAAATCTAGCTCCATTTCCCATGCCACAAATGCTGCCTGACTTAGTATTTTCAGCCTTTTCTGTGTAAACTCTCACCCCTCTAGGACAACTAACAAATGTCCAACTGATTGGTTAGCAGATAATGACTAAAGCACGCACAAAGCTTTGGTTGGAATAATAGACAGATGGTATTTGCTACTATTATCTTTACTCAATGTTCAATCACTGATTCTAAAAGACAACAGTTCCATTCATACATGCATATCTTATTAAGTATAGAAGATACATAATTTCTGTATGTTTGCAGTTGTCAGCTGCTGTGGCCCATCCACTTCAAGATTCAGAAATGCTCTTCTGCACACCAGTGTTGTAACACATGGTTTTTTGAAGTTACTGTCATTTTTCCTAACAGCTTGAAGCTGGCCATTCTCTTCTGACTTCTCTCACTAACATGGTGTTTTCACCCACTTAACTGCCGCTCCTTGGATGTTTTACGTTTTTCCGCACCATTCTAGACTCTGGAGTCCAATGTGCGTGAAAATCCCAGGAGCTGAACAGCTTGAGATATTAAAACTACTCCACCTGAATCGTTCCTTAGTCAATCAAAGTCACTTGGTTGACATTTCTTCCCCATTCTGATCTTTGGTTTGAACAACAAATGAACCTCCTGACCATGTCTGCATGCTTCTATGCACTGAGTTGCTGCCACATGATTGGGTGATTTTGTGTTAACAAGGAGGTATACATTGTAAAGTGGCCACTGAGAGTACTCAAAAAAGAGACCAACAATTTATTAGGTATTAAGGGAATCAAGGAAAGTGGCTCAGATCCACCCTGATTTTATAAAGGGCTGAAATGTCTACTCATGCTTTTGTTTCTTATATTCTGTCAGCCCTGGAAACTGCAGAAAATTTCTTAACACCTGCGTGATTGAAGTCAAGGTATCCAATGTTATTGAACAAAGACAGGATTTTCAAAGCCAGGCAACATGAGTTAGTGGTATGATCAATATTTGGGCACGGTTTTAAGAAAAAAATGTGTTTCAAGAGTGCATTTCAGAGCTTCAGCTTTGGAAATCGAAGAAACAACCAACATTCAGCAGAGTAATGAAAATTAAGGAATATATGGTAGGGCAGTGAAAATTGAGAGAAGCTCAATAAGCCAGAATTGGTGCTCAGAAATCATGCAGGGTTACAGGAATGAAGAAACATAAGGCTTGCTTTTAATACTAATGGCTAATCACCGATCACTGGGGTTTACAACCCACAGCAGCAAAGCAAGCAGCTGAATCAGACTGATAGCACATTAAAGTTAACAACTTCTTCAGAACCAAGCTTCAGATCATCCTCAGACCCAGTCAATATATCAAATGAAAATAACAATATACTGATTTGTCTTACGTATGCAATGCTGAGAATGAATTTCCCTCTTGTGTCTAGTGAAGATTCTTTCTTTCCACTTTCAACTCCAAATATATTTACTTTTCCCAAGTGACTCCCTGTGGCCAAAAACTTGCCATCTGGAGAAAAGGCCACAGACCAAGCATCAACTGAAAAACAAATTAGTGTTAGTTGTTTAATGTAAAATATTATGGAAAAAAGATCACTGAAGGATCACTATTTGTGAAAAAGTTTACAATATCAACACCTGATTTGGCAGTGCCTCTTTGTACAAAAACTAAAGGGCAAGGAACGAAATCCCCAGGGAATGAAATGAGACAACAGGAAACCCAGTGTAAAAAGTTGCAAAATAGGCCACTTAAGGCAAAATAGTTAATGTAACTGTGGACTCACCATCCACCAAGTCCCCTCCCCAGACATCTGAACTCCCTAGTGTTAAAATTATCTAGTCTTTTTTCCCCCAAGATCCACTGAAAGGTTTGTAACAGACACTGGCTTTTAGCCCAGCCCTTCATTAACTGACTGCACAAGAACCCAAGTCTGAAGATAATTTTGATAATTAATGAAGGCTTACCTGAAATTTTAAACAATGTTTTGTTGGGAGGTTCTTATATTGTGGACCCCAAGTGTAACTCAATTATAATCCAATTACCATTTTCACAGAAGAAAGCTTCATAGCTAATTTGCTCAAGTTCTAATTTCCCCTTCACTTATAATTAGTAGCACTTTGCAGTGTAGTCTGATACTCCTACAAAGGATAACCCAACAAGCTGAATAAATACATAACCTTCCAGAAGTGTATTGACAATAATACAAGTCACTGGATTTTTGTACATTATTTTGCTAGATTTCACTAGAATTAAACTTATATCCATTAAGTAGCTTTAAAGCAGCTAGTGTAAACAACAGAAATTTGAAACAACACATTACCTGGTCCAGCATCCAACGACTTGATCTGTTTGCCCGACTCTAAATCCCAGAGGCGAATATGTGCATCCAGAGAACTGGAGGCTGCAGTGGCACCTGTGTGATTGATATCAACCGATACAACTCCCAGCTGGTGTCCCTCCAGAGTCCACTGTAGTTCCAACTTCTCATCCTGCCTAAAGAAGGCAGAAAATATGAGAAAGCAGTTTAGAATTGCAAATATCCTGTGTAACACCTGCCCAAAGATACAGGAGCAAAACAGTGTGCATCCTGCTGTGTATTATTCTAATGCTGATGCAACAGTGAACAAAGAGTGTGTTCCTTTAAGATCATAAACGTGGCACCCCCAGCTTTTCTAATCCAAATGTGGAACTGAATTCCCCCATAGCCAAAAGTTCTGCATCTTCCCAAAAATGTGAAAATCTGAATCAAACAAATCATTTCAACCGCAGCTAATCATCTTATAAAGGTTTTCAATGTTACCTTCAAGTACCTGGCCTCTGACTATTTATGATCCCATATGCATCACCACCACAACCTGCCACTTTCTGAGGATATATGCCCCTGTACTTTCAGGTCATTCTGCTGCTGTGCAATTTACATCTCAGCCCATCTCTGCCTGTGGTCCATTACCATCCTCATTATTTTTACACTACCAAACACTCCTTACTGAAGAAGCTGTTCCTTACAAATCAGTGCTCAATAAGGAATTTCACTTCAACATGACATGCTCAAACCACAGCTCTTATTGAAGTTTCAAGTGCCTTCTTTCCTGAGAGTCTTCATCATTTGTTGCCTATAACCTTCATTTACAGTTGTCCATCCTTCCCAATAGCTCATCAGCCTGATTACTGACTTATAAACCCACTAATAACAACTCACCTACAATAGTTTCTCCTCTTTTTCTCACCATTTGCCTGCCAATAGTCTCTTTGGCCTCTCCTTTCTTATCTACCACTGGCTCTTGACAACTTTGTTCTAAAAGATTCCACATGCAAAGTAACATCATTCAGCTCAAATCCTCAACTTTTTCAACCCTGGAGTGTTTTGCAGTTGCTACATTGCCAAATAAGCAATGCCCTGGAGAAGAGCCCAAGGGGAAGAGGGAACAAAGGAAATAAGAACCTAGTGTGTGTGGGAACGCTGGGAGTGTGGATTACCTAAAATTGGAAAAGATGTGTTGAAAGCTAGCCAAGGAGAACATGAACTATTGTTCTTTCAAGTTGCTTTTCATGGCAATGGAGAAAGCTTAGTATAGACAGGTCAGAGTGGGAATGAAGAGTTAAAATGACATGCAACTGGAAGCTTGAGATGACCATTGCAGACAGAAAGCAGGTGCTCTGCAAAACTGCCACCTAGCATATGCTTGATTTCTCCAAAGTAGAGGAGGTCGCATTGCGAGCACCAGATACAGCAGTCCAGATTAAAAGTGGTGGAAATAAATGCTTCCTCGCTTAGAGATGCCTTCTGCCTTCACAGATACCGCATGACCCACCAGGTTCTTACAGTAAACACAAAGTACACTGCAGATGCATGTTGCCACCCACTTCAACTCTCCTTCACATTCCCATTCAGATATGTCCATACATGTCCTCCTCTACTGCCATGATGAGGCCAAACTCAGGTTGGAGGAGCAACACCTCATATACCATCTGGGTAGTCTCCAGCCCCTTAGTACGAACATTGAATTCTCTAACTTCTGGTAATTTCCTCCCTTTCTCTTCCCCCATCACACTTTCACTCTGCCTCCTCTTCTAGCTGCCTATCACCTCTCTCATTATTCTACCTTCTTCTACTACCCATAGTGCTTTCCCCTTATATTCCTTCTTTACTTCTCTGGCCTATCCCCTCCCCCACCCCTAGATCTTTCCTCTGATTGGTTTTTTCACCTGCACCTTCCCCCACTCCCCACCTTCTTCAGCCCTGACGAAGGGTCTTGGCCCGAAATGTTGACTGCTCATTTCAACGGATGCTGCCCGACCTGCTGAGTTCATCCAGCTTCTGTACATGTAGGTTCTTACAGTATTGTTTTTTTTTTGTTCCAGGTTCCACTATCTACAGTCTCTTTTGTCTTAGCATGAAATAAGCAAATCACTAATTTCTAGTTTAGTTATAGAGTCATAGAGCACAGAAACAGCCCCCACCAGCCCCGTGTCCATGCTGAAGGGTGCTGTGTGACTCTAAGGACCCATCCAGGCTTAGCCCAGGTTCCAGAACCAAACGTGTAGCCCAAATGCTGTGACCGTCTCTCAAAACAGTGGGATGGACCACAGCCATCCACTCCTTTTTTTTTTTAATAATTTTTTATTGCATTTTTAAATGATTACAAAGTATGAAAAAACAATGTATATAACCCATACCCCCTCCCCTTAACCCCTCCCCCCTAACTGCCCCTTAGAAAAAAAAGAAAGAAAGAAAGAAAGAAAGAAAGAAAGAAAGAATGCCTGGTGGTTGGAAGATCTCCACATGCTCCATGGAGTTCGTAATAATTTTAATATGTATATTTATTTCTTTCCCCTAATAACCAATTGTTTCATCTTAAAAGCATCTATATATTTAATCCTGTCTTTTGTAAATAAGGGCTCCAAATTTTCAAAAATGTTTCATATTTATCTCTTAAATTATAAGTAATTTTTTCTAATGGAATACAACCATAGATTTCTTTCTTCCAAGAATCTATACTTAAATGTGAATCCGATTTCCAAGTAACTGCAATAGCTTTTTTGGCTACTGCCAGTGCAATTTTTATAAATTCTTTCTGATACTTATTTAGTTTGAGTTTCGGTTTTATCCCTTCAATATCACCTAGTAAAAATAATATTGGATTATGAGGAAATTGTGTTCCTGTAATTTGTTCCAGTAAAAGTCTTAAATTTGTCCAAAAAGGTTGAATTTTAGAGCAAGACCATGTCGAATGTAAAAAAGTACCAGTTTCCTGGTTACATCGGAAACACTGATCCGATAAATTTGGATTAAATTTTTTTATTTTTTGTGGTGTAATATATAATTGATGTAGAAAATTATACTGCACTAATCTTAACCGAACATTTATTGTATTTGTCATACTGTCAAGGCATAGTCTTGACCAATTTGTTTCTTCAATTTTAATATTCAAATCACTTTCCCATTTTTGTCTTGACTTATGGACTCCTTGCTTAATTACCTGTCTTTGAATCAAATTATACATGCAAGATACAAATTTTTTGATATTTCCTTTTTGAATTAAAATTTCTATTTCATTAGATTTCGGCAATAACATTGTTTGACCTAATTTTTCTCTTAAATAAGCCCTTAATTGAAAGTAACAAAATAAAGTGTTGTTTGATATTTTATATTTATTCTTTAATTGTTCAAATGACATTAATATACCTCCTTCAAAACAATTCCCTATATATCTAATCCCATTTTGAATCCAATTATATAAAAGTTGATTGTCCATTGTAAAAGGAATAAGTCTATTTTGAATTAAAGATCTCTTTGCTAATAAAGATTTTTTTATCTCATCATCAACATTTATCTTATTCCATAAATCAATCAAATGTTTTAATATAGGAGATTCTTTCTTTTCCCGTATCCATTTAGATTCCCATTTGTATATAAAATCTTCTGGTACATTTTCTCCTATTTTATCTAATTCTATTCTAATCCATGCCGGTTTATCTTTCTCGAAAAAAGATGCAATAAATCTAAGTTGATTTGCTTTATAATAATTCTTAAAATTTGGAAGTTGTAATCCTCCTAGATCAAATTTCCATGTCAATTTTTCCAACGATATTCTGGACATCTTACCTTTCCAGAGGAATTTCCTCAGATATTTATTTAACTCTTGAAAAAACTTCTGGGGTAATTGTATTGGTAATGATTGAAATAAATATTGTAATCTAGGGAATATATTCATTTTTATAGTATTTACTCTACCTACTAATGTTATTGGTAGTGCCATCCATTTTTCAAGATCTTCCTGAATTTTTTTCAAAAGTGGTAAGTAATTTAATTTGTATAAGTTTTTTATATCATTATCAACTCTTATACCTAAATATTTTATACCATTTGCTGGCCATCTAAATTGAGTTATTAATCGACATTGATTATAATCTCCTTTAGTAAGAGGCAAAATTTCACTTTTATCCCAATTTATTTTATAACCCGATATTTTCCCATATTCTTCTAGTCTATAAGATAATTTGCGTAGTGAATGTAATGGATCTGTTAAATAAATTAGAACATCATCAGCAAATAAGTTAATCTTGTATTCTTCCTGATTAACTCTGAAACCCTTAATATCTGGGTCCATTCTAATTAATTCAGCTAATGGTTCTATTGCCAACACAAACAAAGCAGGTGATAGTGGGCAACCTTGCCGAGTTGATCTTGTTAACTGAAATGATGTTGAAATTTGACCATTTGTCACTACTTTAGCTTTGGGATTAGTATTTAAGGTTTTAATCCATTTTATAAATGATGTTCCTAATCCATATTTTTCCAATACCTTAAATAAAAAATCCCATTCCAATCTATCAAATGCTTTCTCTGCATCTAAAGCAACCGCCACACTCATTTCCTCCCTCTTTTGTGCTAAATGGATTATACTAAATAACCGAGTTACATTATCTGCCGATTGTCTATTTTTGATAAATCCTGTTTGATCCATATGCACTAATTTTGGTAAGCATTTAGATAATCTATTAGATAAGATTTTTGCTATTATTTTATAATCAGTGTTTAATAAAGAAATAGGTCTATATGATGCTGGTTTTAAAAGGTCTCTGTCTTTTTTTGGCAATACTATTAAAATAGCTGTTGAAAAAGATTCTGGAAGTTTATGCGTTCTTTCCGCCTGATATATTAATTCCATAAAAGGAGGAATTAATAAATCTTTAAACTTTTTATAAAATTCAGGTGGAAAACCATCTTCTCCTGGAGATTTATTACTTTGAAGTGATCCCAAAGCTTCTTCAACTTCTTTCACTGTAAAAGACATACCTAATCCCTTCTGTTCTTCTGTATTTAATTTTGGAAGAGTTATTTGTGATAAAAATTCTTCTATCTTAACATCGTCATTCTTTGATTCTGATTTATACAACTCAGAATAAAAATTCTTAAAAGCCTCATTAATTTCTAGAGGTTTATAAGTAATTTCATTCACTTTTGTTCGAATTGCATTTATTGTTTTAGAAATCTGATCTGTTTTTAACTGCCATGCAAGAACTTTATGTGATCTTTCACCTAATTCATAATATCTCTGTTTAGTTCTCATAATTGCTTTTTCTGTTCGATATGTCTGGAGTGTATTATATTTTAACTTCTTATTAATAAGTTGTCTTCGTTTTTCTTCTGTCATATTTCTTTGAGATTCTTTTTCTAATTTTATAATCTCCTTTTCCAATTGATCTATTTCTATCATATATTCCTTCTTAATTTTAGAAGTATAACTTATTATCTGACCTCTCAAATATGCTTTCATTGCTTCCCACAATATAAATTTATCATCAACTGAATGTAAATTTGTATCTAAAAAGAACTGAATCTGTTTTTTCATAAAATCACAAAAATCTTGACGTTTTAGTAAAATTGAATTAAATCTCCATCTATAAATTGATTCCTCTTTATCTGTCATTATCATTGTCATTATTAAAGGAGAGTGATCAGACAATATTCTTGCTTTATATTCCATGTTTTTCACTCTATCTTGAATATTTGTTGATAACAGGAAAAAATCTATCCTTGAATATGTTTTATGTCTATTTGAATAAAATGAATAATCCCTTTCTTTTGGATTGATTCTTCTCCATATATCAATCAAATTTAGATCTTTCATCAATGATAGAGTTAATTTTGCTACTTTTGATTTTGTAATAGCCTTTGTTGATCTATCTAAAACTGGATCTAAACAAAAATTAAAATCTCCACCTATTAATATTTTATCATGTGCATTAGCCAAATTCAAAAAAACCTCCTGTATAAATTTTACATCATTTTCATTTGGTGCATAAATATTCATAAGAGTCCATAGTTCTGAAAAAATTTGACAATGTATAATTAAATACCTTCCTGCCGAATCAATTAATACATTTTGTATTTTAATTGGTAAATTTTTATTAACCAAAATTGCAACTCCTCTTGCCTTTGAGTTAAATGAAGCTGCAATAACATTTCCAACCCAGTCTCTTTTTAATTTCTGATGTTCTATATCCGTTAAATGAGTTTCTTGTAAGAAAGCTATATCTATTTTCATTTTTTTAATGTATGTTAAAATTCTTTTTCTTTTTATTGGTCCATTAAGCCCATTAACATTAAAACTTAAAAAATTCAATAAATTAGTCATTATTTTTATTTATGTTACTCCAATCTATAATAATACCTAATCTTTCAACTCTCATTATATCCTGGGAAATCTTTTTAGAAGTCTCCATGTTGCTATGTGTGTCCCCACCAATCATCCAGGCAAAAGAATAGAAGAAAAATAGAAAATAAAGAAAAAAACAAAATACCCCCCTACTAATGTTGTGAAAAAAAAGAAACACATTACCCCCCTCTATTGTACGGGTCATGGCAATCGCCATGATTACACACGTGAATCCCGTAGTAACCGATTCAAAGCTCCCCAGCCCCCCCGCAACATGAAAGATATATATATATAAAAAAAAACATACCATTCTCAATTAATATTTCTAAAATATTACTTTTCTCCCTTATATCGTCCTTAAATGTCCATCAGTTCCATTTACTTTCTCTGTCTTCGTCTTTAACCATTACATTTAGAAATCTCCGCTTTTAATCAACGAATAGATGGAAGTCTTTGTGCAAACACCTCCGCATCTTGATAGTCAGAAAAAAATCTTTTTCCTTCCTCCAAAAAAATTATCAGTGTTGCTGGGTGACGCATTGAAAACTTATAACCTTTTTCCCACAAAACCTTTTTAGCTGGGTTAAATTCTTTCTTTCTCTTCAAAAGGTTATAACTTATATCAGGATAAAAAAGAACTGGTTTCTCAGCTATCATCAACGGACCTTTTCTTCTTTTAGCACCCTGGGCAGCCGCCCTCAAAATCTTTTCTTTATCCTGGTATCTTAAACATCTTATCAAAATTGATCGCGGATTTTGATCATCTTGAGATCTTGGTCTTAAAACTCTGTGCACCCTTTCAATCTCAATTAAAGGTTCTTCTCCCATTTCCAATTTTTCAGGAATCCATTTTTGAAAAAAATTTATTGGGTCTTCTCCTTCGGTACCTTCTTTAAGTCCAACAATTTTAATATTGTTGCGTCTACTAAAATTTTCAAGTTTATCAATTTTTCCCACGAGTTGTTTTCTTTCTGATGTCCAGGCGTCATTATCATCTTCCATCTTCTTCATTCTTCCCTCCATATCTTCCATTCTGACGTCCAAATCTATAATTTTCTTTTCCATTTTTTCCTGTTTCTTTGTCATTTTATCAAACATAGCCTCCATGTTTGTTATTTTTTGTGTCATTACTTTTTGGTTACTTTTAATTACTTTTAATGCATTTAATTTATGCATTATTTGCCTCAAAGTCTTTTTTGTACTTTCAGAGGAACTTTCGTCTTCTCCATCTTCATCTGATTTTTCCAGAGAGTCCGTCTCTCTCTCAGACTCACTTTCACTGTCGGTTTCAGTCGTTGCTGGGATTTGTAGTTCTGGTTGTTCTCTTTTGCGCATGCTCGTTCCTTTACGCTTGCGCAGTTCTCGTTGATCTTTCCCTTTAGAAATGGCCGATGCTGCCGCAGTCTCCTTTTCTGTTTCACCGGTGGTGTGTTGTACCTGAGTCCGCGGTTCTTCGGTAGAAGTAGGCCTTGATTCTGTTCCAACTTGAGCGGTCTTCGCGGTAGCAGTTTTCTTCGTCCTCTGTTTATGAGGCATAGCTTAAAACAATCCGGACTAGTTTATAAGTAACCTTAAAAAAGTATTAATTAACTTTTCTTCACTTAGACATTGATTTATTAACTTTTTTACGGGAGGGCTGGATTCCAGCGTCTCGATCCTACGTCATCACGTGACGTCCCCCAGCCATCCACTCCTAAAGAAGGTTCTGATGAGAGTTCACTGACTTGACACATCAACAGTTTCTGTCTACAGAAGCTGCATGACTTTATTATCTCCAACATCTGGCTTTTCTCTTTCTAAAACAGTTCTCAAATCCATGTCAAAAGCAAGCTTACCATTTCCAGACTTTAACCAAGTCATCTAATGAGCCAGTCACTATAGTCTCTGAGCCATCTTTCTCACTCTTTCCCCAAGCTACAGACCAGATGGAGTCATCATGAGCTGCAAGAAATAGCCAAAGATTATTCGTTTAATGTTAACAAGTAAAATCTTTATCAAGCAACAGAACAGATAATATAAATACCAAAGAGCAGGCAGACTCAATTCAACTAAAAGCAGAAGACAGTCGCTAACACTAAAATAAAATTCCCCTACTCCTGTAAATTATGTTTGAAATGGGTGATTTTTCCTCTGATTATTGACGTGCAAGAAACTAACAAATGTATCAGTCAACTTTTAGTGAAGTTATGAAAAACTTCAAAAAAAAATTTAGATCAAAAGTAATTTATATAACCAAACTCAAGTAGTTGTAACCTTTTCACAGATCACAATTCAGGGTGGAATGAGTAGGTTACTCAACTTGCTGTCCCAAAGACACAAGCTCCTTCCACTTGACCCATGAGATCAGTTAAGAGTTTCTATTTATGGACACTCAACAGGACAGTTCAGACATTCAGTGGCAGATTAGAAAGTACTTTTTTTCCTTGATTGTTCAGTATCAGTCAAATCCCGAAATATCTTTCAGTGAAAGTCTGAAATGGCGCAACATGAAGTTAGGCAATGTAAGGAGAAATTAGGTGAGGGATAAAATAATTAGGTGGAGCGTAAGAGAATGAAAGTAATACCAGATGCAAATGCACCAGAACAAAATTCGCAGCTGCTGTGCTTCAGAGGCAGCAATGTTAGTATTTTGTATACAGCCAGCATTCAAAAGTTTCAATGACATCACAAAGATCAAGACCTAGGTGTTATTTATCTATCAGTTAGCTTCAAAGATTGATTATATGGTCAACACCACATAGCTATTTCTGGAAGCTTGATTCTTTGTTACCCATACTATAACTATACTTCACTGGCTATAAAGTGCCTTCCATAGGAGAGATGTCATACACATTTCACCCTTTCAATTTATGCTTTCATTTAGAGGAAAGATTGAACTTTAAGAGTTTTAGAAACACAGAAAACCTACAGCACAATACAGGCCCTTCGGCCCACAAAGCTGTGCCGATTATGTCCTTACCTTAGAAATTACCTAGGGTTACCCATTGCCCTCTATTTTTCTAAGGTCCATGTACCTATCAAAGAGTCTCTTAAAAGCCCCTATCGTATCCGCCTCCACCGCCATCAGCCTATTCCATACACTCACCACTCTCTGTGTAAAAAAAAAACTCACCCTGGCATCTCGTATGTACCTACTGTGCCCTCTCGTGCTAGCCATTTCAGACCTGGGAAAAAGCCTCTGACTATCCACACGATCAATGCCTCTCATCATTTTGTACACCTCTATCAGGTCACCTCTCATCCTCTATCACTCCAAGCTAAAAAAGGTCAAGTTCACTCAACCTATTCCTTGTAAATCTCCTCTACACCCTTTCTATGGTTTCCACATCCTTCCTGCAGTGAGGCGACCAGAACTGAGCACAGTACTCCCAAGCGTGGTTCCACCAGGCTCCTATATAGCTGCAACATTACCTGACAGCTCTTAAGCTCAATCCCATGATTGATGAAGGCCAATGCACCGTATACCTTCTTAACCACAGAGTCTTAGAGCAATACTACACAGATACAGGCCCTTAGACTCAGCAAGACCATATGGACCACGGTGCCCACCCAGCTGGCCCCAATTTCCAGATTTGGCCCACATCCCTCTAAGCCTCATCCTTCATGTACCCATCTATGAGCTTCTATAATTGATACAATTGTACCTGCTTCAGCAACTTCTTCTAACAGCTTGTTCGATAAACTTGCATAAAAGTTGCCCCTCAACCTCCTTTTGAGCACCCTTGCACCCCTAGCTTTGGTCTCCCTACCCTAGGGGAGACTACTGTTACCATCAACTTTATCTATGCCCCTCATCATTTTAAACACTCCTGTAAGTTCACCCCTCATTATCCTATGTTCCAAGGAATAAAGCCTGGCCAACCTCTCCTGGTAACTCAAGCCTTCTAGTCCTTGCAACATCCTCATAAATTTTCTCTGCACTCTTTCCAGTTTAACCACATCATTCCTATGTTACGCCTGTAGCCCCCTCCTTTGTGAGAATCACAAGATCACTATTGATTTGGGTCAGGAGACCCAGGAAATGAGAGAGAGACGTGCGGAATGTCTCGTTCCCCAGCGATATAAAGCTACTGGACACGGCCATTGTTTCTTGGAGACGAACTTGTGTATTGCAATATTGTGCTACGTGGAAGCCCTCAGGCAAAGTGGGCTGGTTGAGGGAGGGATTGCATCACCCCCAACCTGATTGCCATCTGAGACCCTGTGAGTCAGGATAAAAGAGGGTCTGTGGGAACAGCCCCTCAGATGCACCAGAAGAAACGCTAGCGATCCCGTAATAGCGGAAGCCATTGGGAGGAGGCCACATGCGTTCGGTTCCATTTGCCCGGAACCGGTGGCTTTTACCACGGAAAAATGGCTTTCAGCTAACAACGGGGAAACCAACTCCCCACGACTCGAAGGATTGGCATCATAAAAGAAGTGGGCAAGTTTAACCTGTCTCTCTCTCAAACCCAAAACGCTGCAGCTTGAATGAACTACCAGTGACTTTTATATTTCCATCGGACAATACATTATCCCCTAGACAACGACAGAACTATTTCTTATTGATTATTATTATACCCGCGCTTTTAGATTTCATATTGACGATATATTTTATCTGTATATTTGCATTGATCTTATTTTGTGCCCCTTTATCAATAAATACTGTTAAAAATAGTACCATCAGACTTCAACAGACCTCTCTATCTTTGCTGGTAAGTGACCCAGTTACGGGGTTTCGTAACACCTATAACAGGGCGACCAAAATTGTACACAGTACCACTTCAAGTGTGGCCTCACCAAATACAACTGCAACTTAATACCCCAACTGCTATAATCAACGCCCTGACTGAAGGCCAGAACATTAAATCCTTTTACACCACCCTGTCTTCCCTTGACTACACTTTCATTGAGCTACGCACCTGTACCTCGCAATCCCTTACATTATGCTCCCTAGTGCCCTACTTATACATAGCCCTACACTGGTGTGACTTTCCAAACTACATCACATCATACTTATCCCTATTGAAATCTATTTACCACTCCTTGTCCCACTTCTCTAATCAATATCCCCATAACGTAGTATAACCTTCTTCATTATTTACACCTAATTTTGAGTCTTCCACAAACTTGCTGATCTAGCTTCCATGACTGAACTGTTCCCACAACCTACGGACTCGCTTTCAAGAACTCTTCATCTCATGTTCTTGATACTTATTGTTTTTTTTGTCTTTTGCACATTGGTTGTTGCCCACCCTGCTGGGTGCAGTCTTTCATTGATTATATCCTTTCTTGTGTTTACTGTGATGAATGTCAGGATTGTATATGGTAACACATTACTTTGATAATAAATTTATTTCGGACATTGACCAGTGGTAATCATTTTTGAAACACCCCCTTGGGCGAGTCTGACTGTCTCCATGTCCTTGATCATCTCTTCTTGAGTCTCAGCTGGGTGGGCCTTTGGGTGCTTGGATTGCAGATGTACCGAAGATGGGTCCTGGATTTACTGAGAATGCCCGCAAGAAAACAAATCTCAAGACTGTATATGGTGACAGGCATGTACTTTGAAAATAAATTCACTTCAAACTTTGAAGCCTTGTACATTGGCATCCAACTTATTTATATAAACAAAGGTCCCAACAGTGAACCACTAATCACTGGCCTCCATTTTGGGAAACCTTCAACCACTGCTTCCAACCTCTAAATCAATTGTGAATCCATATAGCTAGCTCTCCCTGGATTCCATGCATCCTAACCTTCCAGATTTGCCTTCCAAGTGGGACTTTGTCAAATGAGCAACATCCACTGCTCTACCTCATCTATCATTTTGAATACACCTTCAAAAAAACTAAACATACAAAATACAACTCTCCTTTAATAAATAGATAGCTCTGGTTAGCATGATACAGTCAAAACATTAAACAAGCTTTCACAAAATAAACTCCATTACTTTTTCCCCTCTGTGTAAATCCACTCACCATGTTCTTGTTTGAATAGGATGCTGTACTGTAAACAGAAAGAAGGATGTGAGCACACAAACCATTTTAAGACAGTGAATCAAAATACTTTGCTTCCTTTACAAAGATTGTCAGGCAATCCTGTCACCCTAGCCATCACCTGTTCTATTTTTGGGAGAAGATACAGGAACTTGCCCGGATTCAAAAGGCTTCTTCCCCACTATCAGGTTTTTGTTTTGAACCAAGTATGCCTTTCCCATTCCCCTTATTAATGACGCTGCCACATCCTTGGACTCTTAATTCTATGTCTCTAATTAATTCCTTTATTGCCACTTAACATCTCTGCTTGCACTACAGTCTTTGCGCATTCTGCGGTTTTACACTTACTCTTGTTAAGTTTTATTGTTGCATACAGTTTATTTCTGTGAGTTTCGTGCGAGAATGAATCTCACTGCACCCTCTGGTGTGTATGACAAAAAAAAACTAATCCGAATTTAAAAACGCAGTGGAATTACCTGCGTGCTCATCGTTCCAGCTTCTGACCGACAACAACCGACGATGTACTCTGGAATGAGAGCAACACAGTGTGCATTTAAAAGGCAGCTTAACTGGATCTTTGGGCGATTCGACGCAAAGCAACCTAAGCCAAACTTCAGGGGACAGGGAATGGAGAGCGGTGCGTGTGGCACCCGCTGGGCCCGGGCTGAAGGTGCGCGGCTCCCGGTGTTCCCCCGCGAGGCCAGGCAGGCTGAGAGGCAGAGGGTTTACCTGTTCCTCGCCACCAGCACCAAAATCCCCAACTAACCTTCTCTGATGCTACCGCTAGAGTCCAGGAGACATCAACAGAGGCTCAGCGCTCCCTCAGTAGGCCTTCGGCACCATGACAACCCTCCCGGAAGTGACGACGCCCATTCCAATGAGGTACATGCGTGTACCGCGCGCCGAGCGGCAGTCACGTGGCGCTCGGCCCGGACCTGGAGCCCTCCCGTTACCATGGCTCAGCGGGCGCAATTTACAAACTGTCTCCTTTCGTGCTATCAGTAAAGTACAGTAAATTACCGCCACCTAATGTAATGGAGCATGACAGGAGCCATGGCGGGGATCAGATGCTGTTTTAATTAAAAAGTTCGCCAGGGCCCTACATGACTTAAACATCCCTATTACAAGTTCCGGAATATCCTGTAGCCTAGACACCCCAGATCTACGCAATAATTATTTCCTGAACAGCTTCCTGCAGTTTAAGGAATATCTGGCACATCATGATAACATGCTCCCATTGTGTCTGGTACCTTACAAAAGGCATGCCACCCGTTCCCGTGTTCACCAACAAGTGCCAAAGTGGAGTGCAAACCTGCGTGTCCTAACCTCAGTCTGGCCACCACACATCTTCCCTCCTATTCCTTCCCTGAGCTGACTAAATAGTAATACCACCTCTCTGACCCACTCCTATCCAGCAAATCCTGCCATTTTTGTAATCCTAGCCAACCTGTTACAAGACTTGGCTTCATACTTCCTCATATTGATTGTAATACCACCCTCTGACTTAGTAAGTGCCTGTTCAGCTATAATATCTGCCCTTTCATGACCTGATAGACCCACATGTGTTGGTATCCATATAGATTATAGTGCATTTCCATCAACAAATGTACAGGTCTCCTTGAACACTGATTCCAAACTCTGCAGTCCCAAGGCAGAATCTGAGCTGATCATGACTATTTGGCAACTTGTTTGACCCATTGCAAACTAATGATAGTGGCCATAAATTCTACTGCATTGACAGACTTTCCCCCAAACTCAACACTAAACCAGACGATAAATATCCCTGAGATTACCCAGTTACTATTGGGTCTTTAGAGCCATCTGTAAATTTAGCCAAAAAGGGAAAATACTTCTGCTGTGAGACACACTCTCGTCACCTACAAGACCCTGTCTATATTCCTAGTAACGACAAATCTATTCCTGCATCTGGAAAGGACCTGCTTATATTTATCCTCAAAAAAACTTTATATGTGTTCTTCAAGTCAGTCTTGCATCCAACTGTAACCCCAAGTATTTAAACACAGGAACCCTAAATGGTGAACAGCCATTCCGTGTGAGGTAAATATGTCTCACACTACACTTCCAAGTAAAAACCATATATAGAAACAGAAAATTTAAAACTCCATTTCAAACACCATTCTTCCATTGGTGAGAACAGTGTTTGCACAGACTTTACCACATAGGCAGTATTACAGCCCCTTTTCCACAGAGCCCCATCAGCATAAAAAGCCAATCTAAACCCAGGCCCAACACCATCAAAAATATCGGTAATCATCAGATTAAACAATATTGGACTAATGACACAACCATGGGGTTGGGGGGGGGGTCCCATAATCTACCCAAACCTCTGAAGACACTTCTTCACCCACCCTCACTCTAAACAATGGTTTCGGTTAGTCCTGACGAAGGGTCTCGGCCCGAAACGTCGACAGCGCTTCTTCCTATAGATGCTGCCCGGCCTGCTGCGTTCCACCAGCATTTTGTGTGTGTTGCTTGAATTTCCAGCATCTGCAGATTTTTCTATGTCCAGAAACACTACAGCTACTGATTCTTTTACAGTAAAAACTTTCTGAATATCATTTCCCAGTAGTACATGAACATCATATGTACTTAATATGATTTTCTTGTCTATCTATCTATTATTATTATTATTATTATTATTTTTCTTTGCTATATTATGTATTGCATTCAACTGCTGCTGCTAAGTTAACAAATTTCACATCACATGCTGGTGATAATAAACCTGATTCTGATGTCTCTTACAAAACCCACACTGGAAGCGACTAAGTAATTCTCTCTTCTCCAAAACAAGCATCAGCCTTATTACTATCATTTTCTCCATTATTTTACAGAGTGAAGAGGTGAGAGTGATAGGCCTATAGCTACTCAGTAGTGTCAGATCCTTCGCAGGTTTAACAATAGGCCCTTTTCCACTCTCCTGGGAGCATTCCCTGCTTCCAGACCTTATTATAAAACTCAAGTAACTTCTTTAGCACTGTCCCAGGCAGATGCTGGAGCATACGATAGCTCACCATATCCTGTCCTGGGGCTGTAGTACTGGCACTGACAGCAATTCCAGCTCAGCCACCATGAAGTCATCATTCTCAAGCAATTCTGTTTCTCACAAACTTTCCCATTGTCCATCAAAATATGCTGTCATTTCTTAATATACTCATTGCCTAAATTGCCTAGTCTATGTATCTTTGCAAACCTGTTTCCCAGGCGTTCCTTTGTCCGTTGTGGCCAAATTTCCATTCTCCACTATTACTGGAATCTGGTGATAACCTCTGACACCATTCATTTTCTTTAGCATTCTCCACACCACTGTCTCAGCAGTTCTCTCCCCACCAATCGATGAGCAAATTCCCCTCCAAGCCATCCTTTTAGCATTCCTAATAATTCTCCTTGCTGTCACTCTTTTCTACTGTAAGTTCAGCAAGGCTTCTTGCGTCAATCTACATTTCAAAACACTAAATGCCTGTCTCTGGTCTCTATACCTTCCTGTGTCCACCAGGGAACTCATTTCTTAGCAACTCTTTGAGACACCAAAGGAATGGGTTAATGGGCTGCCCCACATTAACTACAAATTTACTCTCATAGTCTTCTTTTTACACTCATCAGGATATTTCCCCCCAGTTTGCCCTCTTAAAACATCATTTAGTACCAAAACCCAAATTTGAGAGTGAACCTCACGCAGGACTGGGAAATGATCACTCCCCATAAATCAGTATTGACATCCAACTACTTAGTCCAGCAAGTGGAGCAGAGAAAAGAGTCAAGTCCAGACAAGAGCCCCACCTAAGCAAAATACGCCCTTGTCTCTCTTTAATGATTTAAGCAAATTAACTCAAATTCTTCCAGAAATTCATTGACAACTGCTCCATTAACATCTGTAGTCTTACTGCCTCGCAAACATCTATGTGCATTAAAGTCACCACAGAAATAACTGTACCGGAATAATTTCCCACCATTCTGCCCAGCCCTTCCAGACTGTTCCAGACCTGGATTATAAATATTCACAACATTGAAACCACCCCGTGGATATAAAATAATTACACATTTGGTATACTCTGGAGAAGGCAAAGTTCTGCACGATAAACACTCCTTCACAAAAGTGGCACAGTCACCTCCCACAATTGTACGTCTATCATTTCTCACAAACTAATAACCCAAAATCGCAAACAGTAAATGTGATCACAACCAAGTTTCTTGAACACAAGTCACACTCAGGGGTACACCAAATTCATGTTCATTAGCTAAAAAACTTCTTACATTCTAATGAAGATCTGAAAGTTGATCAGGAGATCAATGTGTACAATCACCCTCAACTCCAGCCCATTCCCCAATCACCCTCACCACCAGTCCATCCCTTAATCACCCTCACCTCCAGCCCATTCCCCAATCACCCTCACCACAGTCCATTCCCCAATCACCCTCACCACAGTCCATTCCCCAATCACCCTCACCACCAGCCCATTCCCCAATCACCCTCACCACCAGCCCTCCCTCAATCACCCTCACCACCAGCCCTCCCTCAATCACCCTTACCACCAGCCCATTCCCCAATCACCCTCACCACCAGCCCATTCCCCAATCACCCTCACCACCAGCCCATTCCCCAATCACCCTCACCACCAGCCCTCCCTCAATCACCCTTACCACCAGCCCATTCCCCAATCACCCTCACCACCAGCCCACTTCCCAATCACCCTCAACACCAGTCCATCCCTTAATCACCCTCACCTCCAGTCCATTCCCCAATCACCCTCACCTCCAGCCCATTCCCCAATCACCCTCACCACCAGCCCATTCCCCAATCACCCTCACCACCAGCCCTCCCTCAATCACCCTTACCACCAGCCCATTCCCCAATCACCCTCACCACCAGCCCACTTCCCAATCACCCTCAACACCAGCCCATTCCCCAATCACCCTCAACACCAGCCCATTTCCCAATCACCCTCACCACCAGCCCTCCCTCAATCACCCTTACCACCAGCCCATTCCCCAATCACCCACACCACCAGCCCATTCCCCAATCACCCTCACCACCAGCCCTCCCTCAATCACCCTTACCACCAGCCCATTCCCCAATCACCCTCACCACCAGCCCATTTCCCAATCACCCTCACCTCCAGCCCATTCCCCAATCACCCTCACCACCAGCAAATTCCCCAATCACCCTCAACAGCCCATTCCCCAATCACCCTCACCTCCAGCCCATTCCCCAATAACCCTCACCACCAGCCCATTCCCCAATCACCCTCACCACCAGCCCATTCCCCAATCACCCTCAACAGCCCATTCCCCAATCACCCTCACCTCCAGCCCATTCCCCAATAACCCTCACCACCAGCCCATTCCCCAATCACCCTCACCACCAGCCCATTCCCCAATCACCCTCACCTCCAGCCCATTCCGCAATCACCCTCACCTCCAGCCCATTCCCCAATCACCTTCACCACAGTCCTTCCTTCAATCACCCTCACCACCAGCCCATTCCCCAATCTCCAAGGTGGATTCAATTCTACCCGCCAGCACTCTGCCCAACTTTCCACTGATCTATTTCCATCAATATCTTTTGGCGACCATCCTCTCTACAACTCAAACAATCCTTACTTCATCAGAAAACTTGTTTATCAGACCAATATATAAGACAAGTTTGTTTACAAACCAAGATAGCACTGGTGATATGTTGTGGCTTCATAAAAAATTTCTAAATACACTCTGAATTATTCTCACTGCCTGTAATTTCTCATTAAGCAATGTACTTTTGAACCATCTTAATGAACTTGCGATTTCATGATCTTCTGAGGGACACAGTGGACCTAATACTCGAGCACGCTGGTGTGGCATCTTCAAGTGGATGAAGGTACATTGCCATGGTCGAAAGAGAAGGAGGAGGGGAAGACTCCAAGTCAGACTGAAATCCTGAGGAATGAAACACCCTCTATCCAGCATTTTGTTAACAAACGTACAAATGTTCTGGAGAACAAGGTTGAGGACCTAAAGGGCAAGGTTGCTGTATTGGAGGGAAATGAGAAATTGCTGTGTTCTGTGTTTCACGGAATCATGGCTCACTCCAGACCCAAGGGCTTCTTAACACACAGGATGGACTGAACTGCTGATTCAGAGAAGGCAGAAGGTGGGTGACTCTGTTCCATGTAAACTCTTTGATGCAGCGGTCTTGGCGCATTCTTGTTCCCCCGACCTGGAATATCTGATGGTTAAATGCCAGCTATTCTACTTACAAAGAGTTCTCCTCTGTGACCCTGACCACAGTTTACATACCACCAAAGGCAGATGTTAAGCAAGTAATTGAGTGCCACGATTAGCAAACAAGAAACAGTTTTCTCCGTTGCATTTCAAATCATTGTCGCAGACTTCAGTCAGGCTTTTTTGAAGAAATCTCTGTGGATTTATCATCAACATAACATCTGCAGCACCAGGGGACCCAACACACTTGACCACTGCTATACTATGATTAGGAATGCCTACTGTTCCATGTTAGGGAAATCTGATCATCCAGCTGTCCTCATGGTAACCTGCTTCAATGACTGTCATCCAGGAGTATTTATATTCACTGTGATAAAGGTGGCGATGAGACATATCAACCCCTGCTTGAGGAGAAACTTGAATCTGCTCCCATTTGCCTACAGGCACATCAGGTCCACAACAAATACCATTTCATTGACTCTTCACTCAACCCTAGAACATCTGGACAGCAAAGACACACACATCAGGATGTTCTTTATCAACTACAGCTCAGCATGCAATACCATCATCCCCTCAAAACTAATCATTAAGCTTCAGGACCTCGACCTCAATGCCAACTTCTGCAACTGGATCCTGGATTTCCTCAGTTGTAGACCCTAGTCAGTTCAGATTGGTAGCGACATCTCCTCCATAATCTCCCTCAGTGCAGTTGCACCACAAGGCTGTGTGCTTAGCCCTCTGCTCTACTCACTTTATACTTATGAATATAAGGCTAAGCACAGCTCTGATGTCATATTTAAATTTGCCAGTGAGACCACTGATGTTGGCCAAACCAAGGGTGGTGATGAATCAGCATGTAGGAGGGAGGCTGAAAATCTAGCTGAGTGGTGCCACAACTATAAACCTCTCACTCAATGTCAGCAAGGCCAAACTGATTATTTGTTTCAGGAGGAGGAAACCAGAGTCCCATGAGCCAGTCCTCACTGGGGGAGAGAGTCAGGGTATCATTTTAGACCTGTCCTGGGTTGGCACAGAAGTGACATTACAAGGGAAGCACAGCTGTGACTCTACTTTCTTAGAAGTTTGCAAAGATTTGGCATGACATCTAAAACTTTGATAGCTTCAATAGATGTGTGGTGGAGAGTATATTCACTGGTTACATTGCAGCCTGGTATGGAAATGCCAATGCCATTGTACAGAAAATCCCACAATAAGTAGTGGATACAGCCCAGTACTTCACGGTTAAAGCCCTGTCCACCAATGAGCACATCTACACAAGTGCTGTGGCAGGAAGTAGGGAATCCCCACAGTGAAGGCCATGTTCTCTTCTTGCTGTAGTCATCAGGAAGAAAATAGAGAGGTCTCAGGAACCACACCACCAGGTTCAGGAACAGTTAACACGCTTCGACCATTAGACTCTCGAACCAGAGGGGATAACTTCAATCAACTTCACTCACCCCCGCGCTGAACTCTCCTCATAACCTATGGACTCACTTTCATGGACTCTTCACCTTATGTCTTCAATATTTATTTCTAATTTATTAGTATTATTATTATTATTATTATTACTGCTTTTTTTGTTGTATTTGCTCAGTTTGTTGTCTTTCGCACATTGGTTGCTTGTCTGTCCTGGTCTTTCATCAATCCTATTGTGTTTTTTGTATTTAATGTGATTGCTCACAAGAAAATGAATATGAGGGTCATATCATCATCATCATTATGTGCCGTGTCATATGACATGGGTTATCATGATCATTGTTCCTGGCAAATTTTTCTACAGAACTGGTTTGCCATTGACTTCTTCTTTGCAGTGTCTTTGCAAGTTGGGTGACCCTAGCCATTATCAATACACTTCAGAGAAACGCTATGGAAATGTAGCAATCGCTTTAGTGAGAATTTAATCCTTTGAAACTTCATTCCAAGGGAAACAAGAGTAGCATATCATTGAACAGTCTGAGCAGCTAATCACACCAATCCGGAGAAATAAGGTGCCTCTTGCAACTGTTAATGGATAGGTCGCTGTGACGTGTTCATTTGGACTCAGTTACAATTATATATCGAGTCATCTATGTACGTATTTTAATACCTCTTTTTGGATCAATGGATATTTACAATCACTCTTAAGCCACCAGAGGGCAGAAAAGAGTTGATGGTGTCTAAACCCAGCAGAGGAAAAGGCATCAATCAGGTTTAGTATCACCGGCATGTGTTGTGAAAATTGTTGTTTTGCTGCAGTGGTACACTGCATTACATAATAATAAAAAAACTATAAATTACAATAAGAAGTAAACATTAAAAAAAATTAATTAACTAAGTTGTACAAAAAGAAAGGGAAGATTAGTGAGGTAGTGTTCATGGATTCATTGTCCATTCAGAAATCTGATGGCAGAAGGCAAGGAACTGCTCTTGAAGCATTGAGTGTGTGTCTTCAAGCTCCTGTACTTCCTCCTTGATTGTAGTGAAGAGAAGAGGGCGTGTCTTGGGGCTGGGGTCCTTAATGATGGATGCCTTTTTTTTTGAGGCATAGCCTTTTGAAAATGTCCTTGATGCTGGGGAGGCTAGTGCCCATAATGGAACTGGCTGAGTTTATAACTTTCTGCAGCTGTTTCTGATCCTGTGCAGTGGCTCCTTCCTGCCAAACGGCGATGCAACCTGTTAGAATACACTTCACGGTACACCTTTAGAAATTTGCAGGAGTCTTTGGAGACAGACAGACCTACAGCACAATATAGGCCCTTCAGCCCAAAGCTCAAATTACTAATGAAATATTACTGTTCTTATGCCTTCTTTACAATTGCATCAATATGTTGGATTCAGGATAGATCTTCAGAGATATGGACACCCAGGAACTTAAAATTCCTCACCCTTTCCACTGCTCATCCCTTGATGTCTGTTCCCTGGGCTTTCCCTTCCTGAAGTCCACATTCAATTCCTTGGTCTCATTGATATTGTGTGCAAGGTTATTGTGTTAGCACCTCTCAACCAGCTGATCTATTTCGCTCTTGTACAGTTGAAGTCAGAAGTTTACATACACTTAGGTTGAGGTCATTAAAACTCGTTGTTCAACCATTCCACAGATTTCCTATTAGCAAACTATAGTTTTGGCAAGACGTTGAGGACGTCTACTTTGTGCATGACACGAGTAATTTTTCCAACAATTGTTTACAGACAGATTATTTCACTTTTAATTGACTATATCACAATTCCAGTGGGTCAGAAATTTACAAACAAAATCAAAAGAAATTGTGGACCTCCACAAGTCTGGTTCATCCTTGGGAGCAATTTCCAAACACCTGAAGGTACCACGTTCATCTGTACAAACAGTAGAACGCAAGTATAAACACCACGGGACCACGCAGCCGTCATACCGCTCAGGAAGGAGACACATTCTGTCTGTCTCCTAGAGATGAACGTACTTTGGCACAAAAAGTGCAAATCAATCCCAGAACAACAGCAAAGGACCTTGTAAAGCTGCTGGAGGAAACAGGTAGACAAGTATCTATATACGCAGGAAAACGAGTCCTATATTGACTTAACCTGAAAGGCTGTTCAGCAAGGAAGAAGCCACTGCTCCAAAACCGCCATAAAAAAGCCAGACTACAGTTTGCAAGTGCACATGGGGACAAAGATCTTACTTTTTGGAGAAATGTCCTCCGGTCTGATGAAACAAAAATTGAACTGTTTGGCCATAATGACCATCATTAATATTTGGAGGAAAATGGGTCTTCCAAATGGACAATGAGCCCAAAGTTGTGGCAAAATTGCTTAAGGACAACAAAGTCAAGGTATTGGCTTGGCCATCACAAAGCCCTGACCTCAATCTGATAGAAATTTTTGGGCAGAACTGAAAAAGCGTGTGTGAGCAAGGAGGCCTACAAACCTGACTCAGTTACACCAGTTCTGTCTGGAGAAATGGAACAAAATTCCAGTAACTTATTGTGAGAAGCTTGTGGAAGGCTACCCAAAACATTTAAAGGCAATGCTACCAAATACTACAAAGTGTATGTAAACTTCTAACCCACTAGGAATGTGATGAAAGAAGTAAAAGCTGAAATAAATCATTCTCTCTACTATTATTCTGACATTTTACATTCTTAAAATAAAGTTGTGATCCGAACTGACCTAAGACAGGGAATGTTTTCTAAGATTAAATGTCAGGAATTGTGAAAAACTGAGTTTAAATGTATTTGGCTAAGATGTATGTGAACTTCTGACTTCAGCTGTACGTCTCCTCATTACCATATGAAATTCTGCTAACAATAGTTGTGTCATCAGCAAATTCATTGATGGCATTTGAGCTGTGCCTATCCACACAGTTGTGGGTTTAGCAAGAGTAGAGCAGTGGGTTAAGCACACATCCCGCGAGATGTGTTAGTGTTGATTGGCAGCAAGGAGGACATGTTATTTCTGATCAGTGCAGTTTGTGGTCTGCCAGTGAGGAAGTCAAGGCTCCGGTTGCTGAGGGAGGTATGGAATCCTGGGTTTTGCCCTCATCTACATGGAGTACAATCGCAGGAAAGCAGCATCCATCGTCAGGGATTCCCACCACCCAGGCCGTGCTCTCTTCTCTCTGCTGAGATCAGGAAGAAGGTACAGGAGTCTCAGGACCCACACACCAGGTTCAGGAACAGTTATTACCCCTCAACCATCAGACTCCTGAAACAGTGGGGATAACTGTTATGTCCGTAGCCCCCTCCTTTGTGAGAATCGCCAGATCACTGTTGGGTTGAGTCAAAAGGGGGCCCAAGACATGAGGAGGAGACATGCAGAATGTCACGTTTCTCCCCTCCCCACACCCCATAGCGATGTAAAGCTACGGGACATGGCCATTGTCTCTTAGAGACAGATTTGTGGATTGAGATGCTCTGCTATGTGGATGCCCTCGGGCAAAGTGGGCTGGTTGAGGGAGAGATTGCATCACCCCCAACCTGATTGACATCTATGACCCTGCGAGTCAGAATAAAAGAGGGGCTGTAGGAACAACCCCTCAGACGCACCAGAAGAAACGTTAAGCGCCCACGTAACAGCAGACGGTCATCGGAAACCAAGCCACGTGCGTTCAGTTCCGTGGCTGAAACCACAGAAAATGGCTTTTTAGCTAACAATGGGGAAACCCGCTCCCCTGACTCAACGGATTGGCATCATAAAAGACTTGGGCAAGTTTAAACACCTCCCTCTCTTAACCCAAAACGCTGCAGCCTGAACGAGCTAATGACTTTTATATTTCCATCGGACAATACATTATCCCCTAGACAACGATAGAGTTACGTTTTTTTGGTTATGATCATACCTGCACTTTAGATTTAGTATTGACGACATACATTATCTGTATGTTTGCATTAATCTTATTTTTGTGCCCTTTTATCAATAAATACTTTTAAAAATAGTACCATCAGACTTCAACAGACCTCTCTATCTTTGCTGGTAAGTGATCCAGTTATGGGATTTCGTAACAATAACTTTGCTCAGCTTCACTTGCCCCATCACTGAACTGTTCCCTCAACCTATGGGCTCACTTTAAAGGACTCTTCATCTGCTGTTCTTGATCCTTATTGCTTAGTTATTTTTTTTTGTATTTGTACAGTTTGTTGTCTTTTACACATTAGTTGTTTGTCCGTCCCGTTGGGTGCCATCTTTCATTGATTCTATTTTGGTTCTTAGATTTACTGAGCACGCCCACAAGGAAACCTATATGGTGACATATATGTACTTTGATAATAAATTTACTTTGAACTTTGATGATTAGAATTGAGGGTGTTGAACGCTGAGCTGTAATCAATAAACAGCAGCCTGATGTAGGTATTGCTGTTGTCCAGGTCGTCTATTGAGATTGCATCCGCCATAGACCTATTGTGGCAATAGGCAAATTGCAGTGGGTCCAGATCCTCGCTCAGGCAGGAGTTGATTCTGGCCATGACCAGCCTCTCAAAGCACTTCATCCTAGTAGATGTGAATGCAACTGGGCGATGCTCATTGAGGCAGCTCACCCTGCTATTTTTAGCCACTGGTACGATTGTCACCCTTTTCAAGCAGGTGGGCTCCTCCAACTGCAGAAGTGAGAGATTGAAGATGTCCTTGAACAGCTTGTTGGCAGTTTCAGAGCCTGCCAGGTACATCATCACAGCCTGGCGCCTTGCAAGGGTTCACCGTCTTGGAAGATATCCTGACATCGGTCTCTGACACATTGGTGACCAGACACTGCAGGAATTATTTCACACAGGCATAGTTTCCTTCTCCCTTTCTAGGTATGAATGAAAGGCATTGGCTCATCACAACCATTCATAATGTTAAGTTTTGCTTTGTAGGAAGTAACATGCTGCAAGCCCTGCTAGAGTTGACATGCGCCTGACTCCCGTTCACAGCATGGATCAATAGACAATAGACTCCGCTGCCCGCTCGACGCGGGTACATGGATCCTGGATACATGATGCAGGTCTCCCAGCATGGGTGCTCACAAACATTAAATATCAGCCACACTAATTCACCTGAGATGTTTTGATTGTGCATATGTGGGTACGATAGTGGTTGTATTTGCATAATGCCTTTAATAATTACAGTTAAATGTCTTCCTTGACTGAAGGTAACTAGCTTCCTCTCTGGGTTCCAAGGTGACTAAAGAGTTCTCTGCAGGACACCGCAGAACAGGATATTTGGGCTGTGATGCTCTTGTTCAGCCTCTATATGCTGTCACTGTAAACTCTCGAACTGCTCTGGGCCCTCCAGCTGCCCTACCATTTTGAAAGCTAGGCACTCCCATAAGTTGCTGAGTTTTCTCCATGAGTCTGGCTTCTGGAAGTGTTTGCTTTCTCCCGGAAGTCACTAGTTTACACTTTGGACTGCCTCCGTAAAGCACGCAGCATGTCAAAGAGCCCACCCACCCTGAATGTTCTCTCTTCTCCCTTCTTCCACCAGGCAGAAGAGACAAAAGCCTGAAAGTGTGTACCACCACGGTCAAGGCCAGCTTCTACTCTGCTGATTTAAAACCATTAAATACAACAAACTGGGCTCTTAATCTCACAATCTTCCTTGTTGCGATCTTGCACATTACTGTTTACCTGCACTGCGCTTTCTCTGTAGCAGTTGGATTTTATCCGACATTGTTATTGATCTGCCTTGTTCTCCCTCAATGCACTGTGTAATGATGTGGTCTATGTGAACAATATCCAAGAAAAGATCGGTACGTGTGACAACAATAAACCAATGTGATGGACTTCGGTGTGGTGCTTACGGATTACGTGGCTGGCTGTCGGAGCCGTCTGAGTGGGATCTGCTGGCAATGTTGGCCTGGGATAGTCGAAATGCAGATTCTGTCCCATCTGAGAAATCCAACAAAATGTAGTGAGCGTGGCCTTCTTCAATCTCACAAAGTCTTTTGATTCTAAAGATTAAAGATTAGCTTTATTTGTCACGTGTACAGTACATTGAAAAATCCAGTGAAATGCGTCTCTTTGCATCAACGGCTGACACAGTCTGAGGATTGTTCTGGGGGCTGCCCACAAGTGTCACAATTCTTCCACCACCAACATAGCAAGCCCATTACTCGCTAATCCTAACCACATTTCTTTGGAGAGTGGGAGGAAACGAGAACCCCTGCAGGAAACCCACTCAGACGTGGGGAGAGCGTACAAACTCCTCACAGGCAGTGGTGGGAATCAAACACTGATCGGTGATCACTAGGGCTTTAAAGCATTGCACTAACTGCTGGAGCACTTTGCTGCCTGGTCACTCCCGTGCCGATTCTGTTGACCACGAGGATTGTGGAGGATCTTTCCGGAGTCTTGCTCTCCTCAGGAGTTCGTTATCAAACCCCTGACCATGTGGATCACGCAATCCTAATGCAAAGTTTGTCATCACAACAACCTTCTGCTTGACCTTTCTCACTCCAATGCTGCCACTCGCATCCTGTATACTCCCCGGATTAAGTCCCGTGACGATCAGCAAGTGGAGAAGGGGGTACAATTGTGATGCCTGGAAGCCCTAGTCATCAGCTGGCACATTTGGTGGTGTGTATTTGATTCGGTCACTGGGCTCTTGGACTGAGGAAAGAGTACCTGGGCAGCTGCACCGACAACTGAACAGCCCTAATTTACAATCCACTCAGGAAAGGGGCTGGAAAAGGTCCCCTAAAAATAGCTGGCTTTGAAATCTCCTGATTGATCACTGCTCCCAGAGGGATCACCATATGCAGTCAGAAAAGAAATCAAACATGACCTTTGGAGCCTGGAACGTGCGCACACTGATAGACAGAGCAACCAGTAATCAATCAGAGAGGAAAAGTGCAATCATCACCAGAGATCTGAGGAGATGGTCTTTCTGAAACCCGTCTGGCAGATGAAGGGTAATTGAGAAAGGAGGAGGGTGGTTACACCGTCTTCTAGAAAAGGAAGGCAACAGAGGAGGCCAGGATCCATGGTGTTGGGTTTCCAATAAAGAACCGTCTTGTCTGTCAACTCTCTGAACTTCCCATGGGCATCAGTGAGCATCTTATGACCATCTGTTTGGTGCTTGCCAGCAACCAAATGGCAGCCATCATGAGTGTTTATGCATCAACACTGGACTCACATGAGTATGAAAAAAAGGCCTTCTACGCTTGCCTAGACGTGACACTGTCGAGCATCCCCAAGCAGATTAAGATAAAGCTCTTAGGAGACTTCAGTGCCAAGGCCAGTCATTTGGAAGAGGGCCATAGGAAAGGAAGGCATTGACATGAACTCTAATGGAATACTACTGCTTACCTGTCTGCACCTCCCGTTGAACTTTGTCTTTTTGTGTGTTTCCCTCTAGCCGCCAGTCCGTGGTTTTGTATTGCCATGTGCTCCTGTTTGATTTCATGCCCCGTGTGCTCCTGTCCCTGCTCCTGCTCTACTCCGGCCCCTGTGTCACTGAGTACTCTGTCTTTCTCATCTGCTTCTCATTATTACCTGTTTTGCTGCCACATCGGTCTCATTGTGCTCCACCTGTTATCTGCCTCTCAGTGTATTTCCGTCCTGTGTTTTCACCTGTTTGTTGCCAGATGGTGCCAGTGAGTTTTCCTGAGCCTCTCCACCATTCATATCTGAACTCTGTCCGTCTGAATATCAACTCTGCCAGTTTCCCAATTCTGGTTTTTGGATTTCTCTGGAATTTTTGATCTTCCACCTGAACTTTGTGGCCCCTTTGGATTTGCCACTCAGTAGATATAACAGTGCACACAGTATCTGGTCTGCAATTGGGCTCCTGCTTCAGCGCCCTGACAATATCATATGTGCTGAGCAGAATCTTATCATCACGATCACTGATGTGAATATTGCAAGGGCCTTAGATGACTGCGGGATAGATCATCAACTGATCCACTCCACCCTTTCCATCGAACTCATGAAAAAGAGGAGGGTTCATAAGAAGCAGACCAGACCAAGACTAGATCTCAAGGACTTGCTTGATACTGCTACCCAACTGCTCCTTCAGGTCTCGTTTGGAGAAAATGCTTGAACAGGAATGTCTGGGGGATATCAAAGAACAACGGGGTCTGCAACAATCCACCATCCTTGATACCCACAAAAATATCCTTGGGTACAAGTCCAGAAGACATTATGGCTGGTTTGATGATATTGACATGGTGATAGAATAAAGTATCTCCATGAAAAGGAGGTAATTTTGCGCCTGGTGGAATAACAGCAGCAGCAAAGCTAATGAAGCTTACCCCAGAGCCAAGGCAAATATCCAGTGCAGGGTGAGGGAACTAAAGAATTCCTGGTGGACTGAAAAAGCCCTGGAAATCCAGAGACTGGCAGTCTCTGGTGACACAAAAGGCTTCTTCAAAGCAGTCTATAGTCCAAGTTACTTCAGATTAATCACCCTGTACTCAATGGACAGGAAGAATATCAATGATTGATGGAGAGAGCACTTTCAAAAACTTCTTAGCCACGACTAGGCTGCTGAACCAAAGGTTACTGACAGAACCTCTGGAGACCTGTAAGAGAAAACATGGGGGAACCTCACAGTAGGAAAGAGGTCCATGATGCCATTAGGCTGATAAGCAACAAAGCCTCTGGTCCTGGTGGGATTCCAGCAGAGATCCTTAAGGAAGGTGGACCTGCACTCCTGTAACACAGACGTATCTTGCTTCTGAAGGTCTTGGAAAAGGAACAACTGCCCTCAGAGGTCAGGGATGCTCTGACAGTGACCACATTCAAGAAGGGAGACAAGGCAGATTGTGACAATTACAGGGGCATCTCTCCCTCCCGTCAACAACAGGCAAAGTGCTTGCATGTATCCTTGTCAAGCGACTCCTTCCGCTATCTGAAGAAGTGCACCCCATGTGGTTATTGCCCCTGAAAAAGTAGACGCCTGAAAGCCCTGGAACAATACTGTACCACCAAAGAGCCTCACAAAATCTGAGAATCATCTGCAAGGACAGATACAATAACACCAGTGTACTGGAGGAGACCACCACACACTGCTTTGCCACCACGATAAAGCAATACCAACTCTGATGGATGCTTCATGTTATTCGGATACCCAACTCACATCTCCTCAAACAGACCCTTTTTCTCCCTGTTGAAGAAAGGTTAGTGAGTCCCTGGTGGACAAAGGAAACTCTTTAAAGATAACGTCAAAATCGACCTAAAGAATTCAACATTACATCTAAAAACTAGGAAGACATTGCCCTCAATGGATGTACCTGGGGTCTTGATCAGCTTTTGATCTGTTCCACATGAGAGAGACCTCTGCTGTGCAAGAACAGGCAACATCAGTGAAAGAAAAGAATGAACAACCAAAAGATTGTTCATTTCCTGCTTTCCACTAACCACAGCTCCAGCTGACTCAGGTCCACACTGCTCCAGAATACATGGATCCCAGACTGGCCTCAACAGCCACCCACCAATAGACAACCCCTTACTCAACACCAGTAATTACTGGTGTAGTACTACTGTGTATGACCACCATTCCGGTGGTGCGAATCTAGAGGATGGATAGAAAACTACTCAACCTTCACCAACTCTAACCATTGACCAAATTCACTGCAACTTCAGCTTTTGATCTGCAATATGAAAGCATATGTTTGTATTTCGAGGTTGTGTTTCAAGGTCATGCCAATTTGTTCAATGAACAATGAGAAAGTGATCTGACATGTCCATAAGGCAAATGTCCACCACCAATTTCCCTTATAACCTAACAGCTGACGATCAAAATCCACGAATAAACCCAAATTTCAAGATCTTTCTCTCAGTAGCGATGGGCATCAATGATTCAGTTAATATTTATCCCTGCTAGCACAAACTTGGATTGATTTATCATTGTCACATGCACCAAGGTACTCTCCAAGGGTATTCAAAAACACTATGTTGTTGTAGCTGGTGAACTCAAGGAGACATAATCCTAGTTTGTTGGTTACAGCATTACAAGAGGGGCCGCAGAATTCCATATATAACCATATAACAATCACAGCACGGAAACAGGCCGTCTCAGCCCTTCTAGTCCGTGCCGAACGCTTACTCTCACCTAGTCCCACTGACCTGCACTCGGCACATAACCCTCCATTCCTTTCCTGTCCATATACCTATCCAATTTTACTTTAAGTGACAATACCAAACCTGCCTCCACCACTTCTACTGAAAGCTCGTTCCACACAGCTACCACCCTCTGAGTAAAGAAATTCTCCCTTGTGTTACCCTTAAACTTTTGCCCCCTAACTCTCAACTCATGTCCTCTTGTTTGAATCTCCCCTACTCTCAATGAAAAAAGCCTATCCTTGTCAACTCTATTTATCCCCTTCATAATTTTAAATACCTCTATCAAGGTCCCCCTCAACCTTCTACGCTCCAAAGAATAAAGAGTGAACTTGTTCAACCTTTCCCTGTAACTTAGGTGCTGAAACAGGTAATATTCTAGTAAATCTTCTCTGTACTCTCTCTATTTTGTTGACATCTTTCCTATAATTCCTTCCAGCCTTTCAGTGCATCTGCACCCATCTTGACATTCCAATTCCCCTGGATGATTAGAATATCTTTTTTGTCCACCTTGTCAATAATGCCCTGGAGTTGGGTGTAGAATTCCTCCACCTGGTCATCTGTGTAGTTGGTGCATAGGCCTGTGTTACTGTGATGTTGAAAGGTGGTTGGAAATACACTGGCTGGACACTGGGCAGCACCCCAGTGCTGAGTTCTTGACGCTCTCGTTGACAAGCGATCATATATCATTGGCGTGTTTGTCAAGTTCTCCTCTTTAATAGAGTATATGGCCTTCCTCAGTGAGGTGTTCACCAAGGTTCTTCCACCTGAGTTGGGAGAGTCCCACAATGCGCCAGGTATACCTCTCCAACTTGTACGTGAGCTCCTGCGGTTCTCCCTGCTTGGGCAAGTGTTGTCACATTCCGTGTGGCTGATGAGACGCAGTGGTGAGAGCACAGGCCATCTCATGTGTCCAGTGGAATGCATCACAGCCAGATCAATTACATACTGGTGCAGAGCCAGTTTCAGTTTGCGATCAAGAGAGCCACAACGAGGACATTCCCAGGGCCTGATATTAGAAGTGACCATGAACTGGGGAAACCAAACTTTAGAATCAGACTGAAGAAAGTCAAGAAACCGAAGAACATCAGAACAAAGTTCAACTTGGACAGACTGAAGGACCTTCAAATCCATCGCCGAATCCTCAAAGTTACAGTCAGCAGAAGATTTGCACTGCTGCTGACACTTGACGAAGATGCTAAAAAGTTGACAGCTAAGTTCAATGAAGGGACGACAGAAACAGCCAATGAGATACTTGGAAAACATTGCCAGAAAAGCCAACCCTGGGTAACAGAGGAGATCCCGGAAATGTGTGACACTAGAAGAGACCTGAAGAAAACTGAGAGCACAGCAACAGGACCTGTAGCTTACAGAGGGATCAGCAAGAAAATCAGGAAAAACATGATCAGGGCCAAGGAAGAATGGGTGTCAAGATCTCTGAAGATCTCACCTGGTCCCAACATATTAATGTAGTCATAAAGAAGGCAAGACAACAGTCATACTTTATTAGGAGTTTGAAGAGATTTGGCATGTCAACAAATATACTCAAAAACTTATATAGTTGTACCGTGGAGAGCATTCTGACAGGCTGCATCACTGTCTGGTATTGGAGGGGCTACTGCACAAAACCAAAAAAATGCTGCAGAGGGCTGTAAATCTAGTCGGCTCCATCTTGGGTACTAGCCTACAAAGTACCCAGGACATCTTTAGGGAGTGGAGTCTCAGAAAGGCAGTGTCCATTATTAAGGACCTCCAGCACCCAGGGCATGCCCTTTTCTCACTGTTACCATCAGGTAGGAGGTACAGAAGCCTGAAGGCACACACTCAGCAATTCAGGAACAGTTTCTTCCCCTCTGCCATCCGATTCCTAAATGGACATTGAAGTTTTGGATCTACCTCACTTATTTAAATATGCAGTATTTCTGTTTTTGTACATTTTTAAAAAAAACCTATTCAATATACGTAATTGGTTTATTTATTTATTATTGTGTTTGTTTTTTTCTCTCTCTCTCTGCTAGATTATGTACTGCGTTGAACTGCTTTTGCTAAGTTAATGAAGTTCATGTCACAGGCCGGTGATAATAAACCTGATTCTGATTCTGAGACGGAAGACAGCCTGAACAAGAATAACAGCAGGCAAGCATTTCAAATTGTGAGGGACCTTGCTGAACAGAGACAGAGACAGTTGCAAGTTGGCATCATCCAAGACCAAGAATGAAACCATCTCACAGAACGTTCCCAACAGATAGACTGAGCATTGTTCAGATCTTTACACCCATCAGATCCCAGCATACTCACAAACCAGGACTTGCCAAATGACAAAAACTTTCCAATTCTGTGGGAAGAAGTAAAGGCCAACCATAAGATTGCAGAAGAATGGAAAAGCTGCAGGGGCAGACAACATCCTGCCTGAGCTGATACAGCAAGGAGGAGAAACAGTGATAGACATCCTCACCAATATCTGCAACAAAATCTGGCAGACTGGGGAATGGCCAACACCCTGGACAAAATCACTCATCGTCACTCTCCCCAAGAAAGGCAACCTACAGCCGTGCCCGTCTTATCAGCCATGAAAGCGAAGTGATGTTGAAAGTCATCTTGAACAGACTGAAACCACAGGCAGAAGAAATGATCGCCAAAGAGCAGACTTGATTCAGAAGTGGAAGAAGTACAATAGAACAGATATTCAACCACCGAGTACTGTGCGAGAGATACAACCAACATCAACAGGACATCTTCCACGTATTCATAGACTTCAAAAAGGCATTCGATAGGGTGTGGCACGATGCACTCTGGGCCATAGTGAAGAGAAACAACGTGGGCCAGAAGCTGATTCAAACCATCAAGCGCCCACAACGGTGAGAGATGGAGGCAACTCTGCAGCGTTCATCTGTACAGTGCCCCTGGCAAGTTGCAGGACCGTAACCGTTACCAAGGAGCTGTGAAAAGCTTGCCTTGCATTTTGCTGATATAGATCAATGCACTGAGGTAAAACAGTAGCAGTATGCAGAATGAAGTGTATCGGCTACAGCAAGAGTGCAGTGCGGGTAGACGATAAGATGCAAGTTCAAAACAAGGTAGATGATGAGATCAAGAGTCTATGTTATTGTCTCAGGGAGCTGTTCAGTAGGAAGAACGGAAGAAGTTGTCCTTGAACCTGATGGTATGTGCTTTCAGGCCTTTGTATCTTCTGCCTGATTGGAAAGGGGAGAAGAGAGAGCGTCTGGACCTAGTGGGTCTTTGATTATGCTGGCAGCTTTACTAAGATAGTGAGTATAGACCAAGTTCATGGAGGGGAGACTGATTCCATGATGCGCTGAGCTGTGTCCACAACTCTGCAGTTTCTTGTGGTCTCAGGCTAACAGCTGCCATACCAAGCTGCAATGCATCTGATAGCTTGCTTTCTGAAGTGTATCGCTAAAAACTGGTAAAGGTCAACTTCTGTCTCCTGTGGAAGTACAGGCATTGGTTAGCTTTCTTGGCGGTGGCATCAATGTGATTGGATCGAGATGGGATATTGGTAATGTTCACCACTAAGAACCCTCTCAACACAGCATTATTAATGTAGACAGGAGCATCTGCGCTACTTCTCTTCCTGAAGTCAATGGCCAGCTCTTCAATACTGACCTTGGGGGAAAAGTTGATGTCATGATGCTCTCTATCTCCTTCCTGTTCACCAACCCATTGTTATTTGAGGTCCAACCAAACTATGTTGGTATAAATGGGGAAGAGTGTTTGTAGACCAGGGCTTCAAACTTGTGGTCTGCCAAGCAGCAGTCATCTGTGCCTCCTGTATGCTTTAGAGAAGGTACCTCATGATATGGAGACCATTGCTAGATAGGTGAACCAGATTGCCTATCAAGCCAGCAGATGGCAGGAGAGAATTGTTTAGTGACCTGTCAGTGCAATTCTGAAGCAGCAAAGCTGTGGAATAAAAGGCGTCAGTACCCAGTCAGCTCGAAGCCTTTGTATTTTTCCAGGTTGTAATTCCATGGCAGGGAATTGTACCATCAGGGCGTCGGAGTATGTGGAAGCATCAAATGGAGAGTTTTCATATTTGTTTCCTGATCAAAATCTTGATTTGTGATTCCCAATGGCTCTCCTTGAAAACTAGTTCTTATTTTTTCCCTATTTGACTTCAAAGCCGGTTTGTTTAGTAACATTTACAGAGAAGATTTAATTAAAATTTTCTCATCCTCTCTCAACTCACAGATGCTTATCCAGAATCTAATTTGTTAAAGTTTATTTAAAATCTATATCATTTTCCCTGTTTAAAATTTAAATTCAAAACCCTATTTATCACTTGAAGATCATGTCATCTTTTCTTCAGTTTAGCTCACTTTTATTTACTCAATGGCAAGCAAACCTTTGTGATAGGCTTCTTCCCCGAATAGGAATGTTTAGTCGAACAATATATGCACACAATTACTCAAGTATTACTGAAATATTAAATGCACAACATACCCTATAGCATCTTCTACATTATCTGCACCACCATCAATCTTTGTATCACCCACTAATCCTCCTTTTCATATAAGTCATTTGGATAAATCACAAACAGCATAAGTCCCAGTACAGATCCCTGCAGAACACTACCATTCATAACCCTCCAGCCAGATTAAGTCCCGTGCACCATTACCCTCTATGGGCAAACCAGTTCTGAATCCAGATTGCCAATGGATTCCATGCACCTTAATATTTGGGATGAGCTTCCCATGAAGAACCTTGTTAAGCACCTTACAACATCCATGTAGACAACATACACAGCTCTACCTCCAGAAACCCAATAAATTAGTAAGATGTGACTTGCCATACATAAAGCAATGCTGACTGTCTCTAATTAAGCCATGGTTTGTTAATTACTCATTAATCCTGTCTCTGAGAATCATCTCTAATTTCTTTCCTACCACTGATGTAAGACTAATCGATCTTTCATTTCCAGGATTATGCATGCTTCCCTTCTTGAGGAACAGAATGACATTAATTACTGATCTGTCCCCTGGAACCTTGCTTGTGGCTAGAAAGAGCACAAAGATCTTGCTCAAGGCCCCAATAGTCCCATCTTTTGCCTCCTACCCCTCCTTTCCTTTCTAGAATTCTTTGTTCACTTCTTTATAGTCCTCAAGGGCTCACTTGATTCTAGCTTCCTAAACCATACATCCTTCCTTTTCCTTCTTGATTAAATATGCCCCTCTCTTGATATCCGTTTAATTCCAGTGAAAAGTTTAACTAGTAGTTAGACACCAAACCAATTTTCCTTAGCCTACAAGGTTTAATTAATTAATTCTTTTAAATTCAGTACTTAAGCATGCAGTTAAGTGAGATTTCTGTCTGTTTCTATCATTTTAAAGTCTGTTTAAATCCAATGAATCAAGAACAAATTTCAATTGTATTGTGGACAAAACTTCCCGAGACATTTTGCAGGTGTATTACTAGTTAATGTTTAGTAATAAGCAGAAAGGGACATAAGCCCTGATGACCCAAGCTTTCACCATGGTGGATTCCTAGCACATTGTTAGGTCAATTGACCACTGTAAATTGCCCTATGTGAATGGAAGAATTTAGAGAATATTGATAGGACTATTTGGAGGACAATAAATGGAATTAATGTGAGATTAGTGTAAATAGTTCATGGTTTTCATGCATTTGGTGGTAAATATTGTATGTCTCTCCCCCTCTCTCCCTCTCTCCCCTCACCCTTCCCCTCTCTCTCCCCACCCTTACCCCCTATCCCCTCTCACTCCCCCTCTCTCCATCTCACTCCCTTCCTTCACCCTCTCCCCTCCTCTTCCATTATCTATCACCCCCTCAACCCCTTTTCCCCTTCTCTCCCTCCTCTCCCACTTCCCTTCCCCCTCTAACTTCCTCCTCCATGAGGGATGTTCTCAGGATGACAAAGGAGACTCAGATAAGAAACATCAGATATTATGGTCTAAGGAAGTGGGCCAATTGACATAAGTCGTAAGAATTCTTAAAGCCATGTTTTGAGATTATAGATATGACCTGCATTTCTTTGTCCATCCCCTAAGGAGGTAGTGTTGAGCTGATTTCTTGACAGGTTACGGCTGATCCTGTTGTCATTTGGGTAGGGAGTTGCAATAGGTCCAGCGACAGTGAAGGAGCTGCTTGTGGGTCAGGATGGCATGCCACTTGGAGGGGGGGTGGTGGTTCCTTACCCCTGCTGGAGGAGGGTGCAGGAACAGCTGGAGCAGTCTGTACAAGGGGCTGCAGTACATTTTCCAGATGGTATGTACAGCAGCAACTGGTGTGGAAGGAGTGAGTGTGTGTGCTCTTCTCGGAACTAAGGAGTGTGTGGAGAGTAGCAGAGCTGGGAATTATAGAGAAAAGGGTTGGGGGACAGCTACCTAGAGCATTGGAACGGAAGGGTGAGAATTTCAAAATGAAATGTTGCCGGACAGTGAGCCACTGTCAGTCATAATTAAATTCACATCACCTGCTGAATTCAGCTGTGGTTGTCTGCTTCCAATCATTTACAAATCCATGTGATTGATTTCCCGACTATTCCCAGTGGCAGTGAATAGCGAATCAAACACTGAACTGCGTTAGAAGGTCGATACCGAGCTGAGATTGTGTCTTGAATCCCTCAAGGACTAGATAATGTCAATCCTAGCAAGCTGTTTTACAATAGCAGTAGCCTGTGGACATGGGCAAGGTTGCTAGGGTTGAGGATGGAGTATGACTTCAAAATTAATCTGCTGGAAGAATATTTAGGACAATTAGGGTTTAGCTCCCTTGGGAGGTATTTATACCCTTGAAAGCCTAGACTTTCCTGATAATGCATACTTTTCCCCAAGCAGTTGTTATGAAGTTTAGGGTTCAGACATGAATTTACAAGTCACCAATTTCCTAACAAATGTTCACTGGCCAATTCTGAATCCCAATTCAGCACAGAAGTCCTCAAGGAGTCTTGTGGTGAACAGTCAACTTCTGCCCAATCTGCCCAATGAATCCGTGCCAAATTTATTTCAATGGAGAGCATGGTGAATTTCAGGGCCTTGAGATCAGTAAAATTCTCTTTAATATTTTTCTTAGATTTAAAATATCTGTATCTTTATATATATCTTGTGCCTGCTAGATGATGTCTGAATGTACTTAGTTGTTAAAACTTGTTAATGATATGTTTAATTTATACTGTTTATGTTTGATAGAGAGCTAGGATGGTAGAGTGGTGGAAGGGCCTAGCTCTCTCACAAAGTACTCCTGTAGGGCCTTTGTGTAGGACTCCCTGTGCCGTATTAAACCTCTGATCCTGCTGAATCCATGCAGGAAGTTAGTGTCAGAAGTTCCACTCCAGGTAAGTGCAGAACTAGTGGCTAGGTGTGCAGTGAGCGCAGGCAGCACAGAAATAGGGGAGTATGTTACCCGACCTCTCTGGTCTGCTCAAGGAGTTAAAAAATATGGCTCGTCTTTTATCTATGCTATTTTTTTTACACCAACGACATTTCTGCATGTACGTTTTTGGCCCATTGTGATGGGGGCCTTATGACTCTTGTTCTGGAAAAGGAGATCTATCAAGCAGATCAGGTATCAGTGATTATCAGTACTTTAATTACTAATAAGGAACTGCAATCCTCCAAGAGGACCACACCCTGCCATAGGCTTTGAAGGCTTGCATGCCTCAATAACCCGGAAAACTGCATTGGCTGGAGCCAGGGCCTTGTGCTTTGATTGTTGGTAGGGTCAAAGGGTAGAGGTCGGACTAAGAGTGGTCCACCAGTCCTCCAGGTTCAGGGTTCAGCTCAGGGCTGACAACCCTGACTGTTCAGAAAAATTATCATAGCAATGAAGAAAATTTCTATATCTGTGTGCGACAGTATGGGGCAGAAATGAGGATCCTGAACCACGCCTGAGGCAGGAGAGAAGATGGCCAAGGGATGGATCTGCCCTAAGTGCCAGTGATGTAACGGGCTGCAACTGAGTAAGGAATTGCAATGGAAGGTCTAACTTTGAAGTGATAAGAGAAGATCTGATCAGGGTGAAGAGAAACCAGATATCGTAATGGATTAACAGATGATCTTTAAAGTGGAGGTATTCCAGGTCTGTTTCCACCAAGAGGAGGATGAGGGAACTAAAGGCACAGCTTGTGAGGTTACAAAGGAGATGGCTTTTGCTGAGGAAGGTGCGAGGAGGAGAGGGGGAGGCCAATGCTTTGCTGAGGAAGGTGCGAGGAGGAGAGGGGGAGGCTGAGGCTTTTGCTGAGGAAGGTGCGAGGAGGAGAGGGGAGGCCAATGCTTTGCTGAGGAAGGTGCGAGGAGGAGAGGGGGAGGCTGAGGCTTTGCTGAGGAAGGTGCGAGGAGGAGAGGGGCAGGCTGAGGCTTTTGCTGAGGAAGGTGCGAGGAGGAGAGGGGAGGCCAATGCTTTGCTGAGGAAGGTGCGAGGAGGAGAGGGGCAGGCTGAGGCTTTTGCTGAGGAAGGTGCGAGGAGGAGAGGGGGAGGCTGAGGCTTTTGCTGAGGAAGGTGCGAGGAGGAGAGGGGCAGGCTGAGGCTTTTGCTGAGGAAGGTGCGAGGAGGAGAGGGGCAGGCTGAGGCTTTTGCTGAGGAAGGTGCGAGGAGGAGAGGGGGAGGCCAATGCTTTGCTGAGGAAGGTGCGAGGAGGAGAGGGGGAGGCCAATGCTTTGCTGAGGAAGGTGCGAGGAGGAGAGGGGGAGGCTGAGGCTTTTGCTGAGGAAGGTGCGAGGAGGAGAGGGGAGGCCAATGCTTTGCTGAGGAAGGTGCGAGGAGGAGAGGGGGAGGCTGAGGCTTTGCTGAGGAAGGTGCGAGGAGGAGAGGGGCAGGCTGAGGCTTTTGCTGAGGAAGGTGCGAGGAGGAGAGGGGAGGCCAATGCTTTGCTGAGGAAGGTGCGAGGAGGAGAGGGGCAGGCTGAGGCTTTTGCTGAGGAAGGTGCGAGGAGGAGAGGGGGAGGCTGAGGCTTTTGCTGAGGAAGGTGCGAGGAGGAGAGGGGCAGGCTGAGGCTTTTGCTGAGGAAGGTGCGAGGAGGAGAGGGGCAGGCTGAGGCTTTTGCTGAGGAAGGTGCGAGGAGGAGAGGGGGAGGCCAATGCTTTGCTGAGGAAGGTGCGAGGAGGAGAGGGGGAGGCCGATGCTTTGCTGAGGAAGGTGCGAGGAGGAGAGGGGGAGGCTGAGGCTTTTGCTGAGGAAGGTGCGAGGAGGAGAGGGGGAGGCTGATGCTTTGCTGAGGAAGGTGCGAGGAGGAGAGGGGGAGGCTGAGGCTTTTGCTGAGGAAGGTGCGAGGAGGAGAGGGGGAGGCTGAGGCTTTTGCTGAGGAAGGTGCGAGGAGGAGAGGGGAGGCCAATGCTTTGCTGAGGAAGGTGCGAGGAGGAGAGGGGAGGCCGATGCTTTGCTGAGGAAGGTGCGAGGAGGAGAGGGAGAGGCCGATGCTTTGCTGAGGAAGGTGCGAGGAGGAGAGGGGAGGCCGATGCTTTGCTGAGGAAGGTGCGAGGAGGAGAGGGGGAGGCCGATGCTTTGCTGAGGAAGGTGCGAGGAGGAGAGGGGAGGCCGATGCTTTGCTGAGGAAGGTGCGAGGAGGAGAGGGGCAGGCTGAGGCTTTTGCTGAGGAAGGTGCGAGGAGGAGAGGGGAGGCCAATGCTTTGCTGAGGAAGGTGCGAGGAGGAGAGGGGCAGGCTGAGGCTTTTGCTGAGGAAGGTGCGAGGAGGAGAGGGGAGGCCAATGCTTTGCTGAGGAAGGTGCGAGGAGGAGAGGGGCAGGCTGAGGCTTTTGCTGAGGAAGGTGCGAGGAGGAGAGGGGCAGGCTGAGGCTTTTGCTGAGGAAGGTGCGAGGAGGAGAGGACGAGTCCGATGCTTTTGCTGAGGAAGGTGCGAGGAGGAGAGGACGAGTCCGATGCTTTTGCTGAGGAAGGTGCGAGGAGGAGAGGGGGAGGCTGAGGCTTTTGCTGAGGAAGGTGCGAGGAGGAGAGGGGGAGGCTGAGGCTTTTGCTGAGGAAGGTGCGAGCAGGAGAGGACGAGTCCGATGCTTTTGCTGAGGAAGGTGCGAGGAGGAGAGGGGGAGGCTGAGGCTTTGCTGAGGAAGGTGCAAGGAGGAGAGGGGAGGCCAATGCTTTGCTGAGGAAGGTGCGAGAAGGAGAGGGGCAGGCTGAGGCTTTTGCTGAGGAAGGTGCGAGGAGGAGAGGGGAGGCCAATGCTTTGCTGAGGAAGGTGCGAGGAGGAGAGGGGGAGGCCGATGCTTTGCTAAGGAAGGTGCGAGGAGGAGAGGGGCAGGCTGAGGCTTTTGCTGAGGAAGGTGCGAGGAGGAGAGGGGCAGGCTGAGGCTTTTGCTAAGGAAGGTGCGAGGAGGAGAGGGGAGGCTGAGGCTTTTGCTAAGGAAGGTGCGAGGAGGAGAGGGGAGGCTGAGGCTTTTGCTAAGGAAGGTGCGAGGAGGAGAGGGGAGGCCGATGCTTTGCTGAGGAAGGTGCGAGGAGGAGAGGGGCAGGCTGAGGCTTTTGCTAAGGAAGGTGCGAGGAGGAGAGGGGCAGGCTGAGGCTTTTGCTGAGGAAGGTGCGAGGAGGAGAGGGGAGGCTGAGGCTTTGCTGCTGCTTGTGCACGTGCCTGTGGGCCGATGGATCTTTGGGTCCTAATGTTTTCTGTCATTCATTCCTTGTTTTTTTTTGTTTCATGGATGTCTGTGAAGGGCAAGGATTTCAGATTGTATATCGTATACATCCTCTGATATGACAACTTTGTACATGGAACCATTAAACCATTGAAATAAAGATTGATCAGTATGGATTAATTGAAGTTATATTGTGTTTGACTAACCTGACTGTAATATTTGATTAGCTAACAGATAGTTGATTAATTTACTGTGATAACTGAGTTTTCAAAGACTGTCTGACAAAATCCAATGGATGGATTGCTAGCAAAATTAAGGGTCGTGGAGCAAAAGAGTCAGTGGCAGACTGGACAAGAAATCAATGTTCGGACAGAGAGTCTGGATAAATATTTGTGTTTGATTCTGGAGAATGGTAAAAGGTGCTTTGACTGCAGCTGTTCCTGCAACATATTCTTAACTTGGATAAAGTGGCAGTGTAAAATTGCGGCTGATACAGCAAGGTGAACATTGAGGAGAATTATAATACACTGCAACAAGATATTGATAGGTTGGCACATTTCTAAAGGCAGTGCAGGAGCAGAGGGACCTGTGCAATAACCCATGTTAAGCAATAGGGTTAGTTGAGAATACAATTAGATGCTGCCTGACCTGCTGAGTCCCTCCAGCACTTTGTGTGTACTGCTTTGGATTTCCGGCATCTGCAGGCGTTCTTGTGTTTGTCCTTGTTTCAAGAACAGAACAAAGCAGGAAGGTTGTATTGAACTCCTGTGAGACGCTGGTTCAACTGGGTTTAATGGTAATTTCTTATCATAGAGAGAGTGCAAAAAGGATTCACTAGAATATTTACATGTCTGAAGAATTTCATCTCCAAGGTTACGTTGAAGGAAGAGGGCAGATTTCCCTGGAGCAGAGATGGTTGAGTGGAGATTACACAGAGATGTCGAGGATCTGATAGAACCATGAAGTGATGGTCCTATTAGCAAATGGGTCAAAGACAAAGTGCACAGATTCAAAGTGATGGAAAAATACACAGTGGAATTGTGAGGAGAATGTTTCATACACAGCAGGTGGTTCTGGCCTGGAATTCACTGGTGGTAGAAATTTTGATAAGTAGGGTTTCCAAGGGGCAATTGGATAAGAATTGGAGGGGAAATAATTTATGGGGGGGGGGGGAAGAGGGATGGAGATGAACAAATTGCTGTACAATGAGTCAATATGGACTTTGTGAACCACTGTCACAAACCTATGGTTTGATATTTATTGTGGAGGGAATGGTGGCTTTGCTCTTGTCCTTGGTGCAGAGATTGTGGGTTTGGCTGGTTCTTTCAAATTAAGTAACCCAGGCTGAAGCTGCACTATGTTTTGTTGGCTTCTTTGTTAATTGTTTTTGGAGCCTTCCTTATCAGTCAAGTAGACAGTATTCCTTCTTGTGACATGCGGATGGTGAAAAGGTATTGGGGATGTCAGAAGGAGAAGGGTCTTTCGGACAGCACCCAGCCTCAGATACGCCTCTGTAGCCACAGGGTCAAAGTGACTGGCCAGTCTGAGTTTCCGCTCAGTGATGACCCACAAGATCTTGATCTTATTGAAAGGGAAAGCAAGCTCAAAGGGCCAAATGTCCTCTTCCTGCTATTTACTATGTTTCTATAAGTGGTGTAAGCTACTGGCGATGGTAATGACATTGAATGTTAAAGATGGGTATTAGTATCTCCTTTTGGAGATGGCATTGCCTGGTACATGTGTAAATGTTACTTGCCTCCTGCCACTCCTTGCCACACTCTTGGAGATCTTGTTACATGCAGGCATGGGCTTCCTCAATTATGGAGGAGAACATCATTGAACAAACCCATTTCTGACCTTGAGTAGTTGAAGTTGATTGGTCCCGGAATACTGCCCTGGGAATCCCCTCCAGTATTGACCCGATGCTGGGATATTTGACCTCTATTAACCACAACCATCTCCCTCTGTATAAGGTATAAGCCCAACCACTGGAACGTTCCCCTTTGATGCCAATAAGTTGAATTTTATCAGGGCTCCCTGATGCCACATGATCCAATGAATGGTTACTCCACTTCACCTTGGAATTTTGCTCTTTGGATCATGTCTGGACTAAGGCAGTGGTGCAGTCTGAAGTGAATAATCCTGATGAAACTCAAAGTGGCATTAGTGATCTACTCTCTAGCACTGTCAACCCATTCCCATCACTTCGAGAGTACATCGATCGGGTGGCAATATGCCAGATGGAATTTGACCCGTTGTTTTGGGGGGAGGGGAAGGAACCTACTGGGGCAATTTTCCGCACTGTCAGACAGATTCCAGTATTGTAACTGCTTTGCTAGAGGCACAGGCTAGTTCTGGTGCCCATATTTATGGTTCTCCAGCTGGGATGTGATTGGGCCTCAAAACCTCCCATACCTGTGTCCTCGTACTCTCCGCCATTTCCTGATGTCATGTGGGGTAAATCTGTCTGATTGAAGACTAGCTTCTGCGATGATTGCGATCTCCAGAGGAAGCCAAGACAGATGACCCAGTTAGCAATTGTGTTTGCCTCGGCCTTGTCCAACTGGGCCCTGCCGTCTCTGAGGATAAGCATGTTCATGGAGCCTCCTGCACTATTCCCCGTGACCTGTGACTAGATATGGCAGCACTACAGAGGTTTGCTCTCCTGGCCTGCTGTGCTGTCCACCATTCCACCAGGGTCACCTCCCTGGCTTAATACTAGTCATAGAGTGAAAGGTATTCTGTCCAAAGAGCACCTGAACTCCCTGACGATGTCTGAAACCACTTTGACAGGGCCAGCAACATAACCAAAGCCCAAAAGGGATTAGCTATTTTTATGGTCAAGCTTAAGCAAATTTTTCACTCTCACTGGGTCAAGGAACAGTCTTTCTTGAGAAATAGTAGAACCAGAGATTTTTAATGTTTTGAAGGCAGATTAATAACTTCCTCTATGCAAAGACTACTTTGGCTGATCAGCCAGGATCTTGGAACAGTAGTGAGGGTTCAAGTGGCCTAATCGTGCTCCTAATTCAGAAATATATCTGAATAGTGTGTTAGGGACAGTGGAAAGGACCCCCAGATACACAGAGCTACTATAGCAAAGAAGGATATTAATTGTCAGTCATTGCCAATGGCAGGGAGTGGTGGATTCAATTGCACATTTAATAAAAATGGGAGACTATGTGTGAGGGAAGGGTTAGATTGATTTGAGCCTGTACTGTGCTTATTATTCTATGTTCTACATTTGATTTAAGAGAAGTTTGGATGCATACATTGATGAGAGTGGTATGGAGGTCTATGATCCAGGTGTGGGTTGGTGGGACTGGGCAGTGTAACAGTCTGGCCCGGACAGCTGAGCTGTAGCGCTCTACGATTCTCTGAAATGCATCGATTGCTACTCAGGTTGTACTGTCTGTCACGTCCTGGTTCACCCCTAGTTACAAGCTACAGTGCACACTATTTTCTACAAAAATAACCTCTCACTATCTCCATTAACAATGACAGTCCTGGTTAACTATTAATGTTAGCATCAGCGCTGAGTGGAAGCCGAAGAAATGATGCATTCATTGTTCAAGGATCTTTTAGTGACAAAGCTCTGAATCCATTGACCCAATTTTCTGAGCACAAACGCAGCCTGGGAGGAACTCATTGTGGACAAGGAACTCGGACTGCCAGGGCGGGGCGTTCAATGAGCATCCTGAAAATCCCAACATACAAGCACGCCGTGTACATATAGGTTTCAACAAAAAGTAACCTCGATCCTCGTCTCCGCTTGGGATTATTCACCTGTGGATGGGAACTCCACAATCATTTTCACGTAACTTTTAAGATGACAGCAATAAAGTAATTCTTTGAACAATAGATACTTTGTAGATGTTCTTCATCCCCGTCTGTGCTCATCACAAGTGTTACAATATGTTGTCAGTGGTTTTTCCTCTGTTAAAATAAACCCATGTCTTTGCAAGTGGCTCTGTTAATTGGATTAGGCCAGTGTCTCTGATGTTGCAAGCCAACTCTGTGGCCTTTCAATAGGTTTCAATGAGGTCACCCCTCATTCTTCTGAATTCCAGTGAGTAGAGGCCCAGAACCATCGAACGCTCCTCATATTTTAAGCCACTCATTTCCGGGATCATTTTTGCAAGCCTCCTCTGAACCCTCTCCAATGTCAGCACATTCTTTCTTAGATTACTGACCCAAACTACTCACGATACTCCAAATGAGGCCAGACTAGTGCCTTTTAAGCCTCAATATTACATCCTAACATGCTAACATCACATTTGCTTTCCTCACCACTGACTCAACCTGCAAAGTAACCTTTAAGGAATCTTGCATTAAGACTCCAAAGTCACCCCAGTTTTTTGAATTTTCTCTCCATTTAGAAAACAGTCTATGCTTTAATTTAATCCACCAAAGTTCATGACCGTACACTTCTGAACACTGCATTCCATCTGCCACTTCTTTGCCCCTTCTTCTAATCTATCTAAGTCCTTCTGTATCTTCTCTGCTTCCTCAAAACTACCTGCCCCTCCACCTGTATTGCCTGCAATGCTCTGTCTATGCTAGTATCTTTTCTGTAACACCATGGACTCTTGTTAAGCAGCTTCATGTGTGGCACCCTGTCAAAGGCTTTCTGAAAATCCAAGTACTGTACACAACATTTACCAATCCTCCTCTGTCTATCCCGCTTGTTATTTCTTCAAGGAATTCCAGCAGATTTGTCAGGCAAGATTTTCCCTTAAGGAAACCATGCCTATGTGCCTCCAAGTACCCCAAAACCACATCCTCAACAATCAACTCCAACACCTTCACAGCCACTGAGGTCAGAATGACTGGTGAATTTTGCAATTTTCCAGTCTTCCTTAACCATGCCAAAATCTAGTGATTCTTGAAAGATTATTACTAATGCCTCCACAATCTCTTCAGCACCTCTTTCAGAACCCTGGGGTATACAGCATCTGGTCCTGGTGACTTATCTACCTTCAGACTTCTCAATTTTCCAAAACCTTCTCCCTAGTATTGGCAATTTCATACACTTCTGCTCCCTGACATTCTAGAATTTCCAGCATACGGCTAGTGTCTACCAAAGTGAAGACACTAGTAAAATATTTATTCAGTTCATCATCCTTTTCCCTGACCCCATTATCACCTCTTCAGCATCAGTTTCCAGCAGTCTACTATCTACTCTTATATTTCTTTTAAATGTTATATATCCAAAGAAGCTTTTGGTATCTTCTTTAATATTATTTGCTAGATTACTTTTGTATTTCACCTTTTCCTTCTTTTTTAACTTCTTTAGTTGCCTTCTGTTGGTTTTTAAAAGCTCACCAGTTCTCTATCTTCCCACTAATTTCTGCTCTATTATATGCCTTTATTTGGCTTTTATGTTCACTTTGACTTCCCCTGTTGCAGTGTCCTGCCTTTAGAATATTTCTTCTTTGGGATGCATATGTCTTGCACCTTATGAATTGCTCCTATTCCAGTCATTGTTTCTCTGCCATGTCCCCTTCCTGCTAGTGTTTCTTTCCAATCAATTTTGGCCAGCTCCTCTCTCGTGTCACTTTAATTCCCTTCACTTCTGACTTCAGCTTTTCCTTTTCAAATTGCAGGGTGAATTCAATCATATTATGATCACTCCCCTAAGGGTTTCTTTACCTTAAGCTCTCAAATCAATTCTGGTTCATTGCACAGCATCCAAACCAGGAAAGCTGATCCCCTAGTGGGCTGGACCATGAGTTGCTCTAAAAAGCCGACTCAGAGGCATTCTAGAAACTCCCCTTCTTGGGATCCAGCACCAATCTGATTTCTGCTACCACCTGCATATTGAAATCCCCCATGACTATTGTAACGTTGTCCTTTTAACATCTCCCATTGTAATTTGTAGACCACATCTCTGTCCAAAATGATCCTATGTCACATCTTTCTAATGATTTGATTTAATTTTTTACTAACAGAGCCACTCAATCCCCTCTGCCTACCTGTCTGTGCTTTTGATACAATGTGTATCCTTGGACATTAAGCTTCCTGCTATAATCTTCTTTCAGCCTTGACTCAGTGATGCTCACAACGTAATACATGCCAACCTGCAACTGTGCTACAAGATCACCTACCTTATCCTGTATACTGTGTGCACTCAACTATAACACCTCCAGTCGTATATTCCCCCTTTTTGATTTTGTCCACTTTTTATGTTGCAACTCATCCCGTTGATGACAATTTTGCCTTATCATCAACCTCACCTTGCTAGGAGTCTCACTACTCACTGCCTCCGTTTGTCAACCATCTACCACATCATCTGCTCTATTACCCCAGTTCCCATGCCCAATCATGCTGGTGCTTCAGATCACCTTTCTTCATTCGATTATATTTACCTTGTCCGTGTGCAGGGCACACTCTCACATTTCCGCCCTGGATATGAAACACTCTCCCCTTTGAGCTCTCTCTGCCTTTGGGTACAGACAACACCTTTTCCTAATGTGCCCAGCAACGCAAACCACAACTTTCAAACTCTTGTTGAGAATATTATCAAAAGTGCAGTCAACAAGCTCTACTTTAAGACATACCTTAAAACTTGTCTTGTGACTAATAATTTAGCCCCTTGGAAGAGAAAAACAGAAAGTGCCGTAAATGCTCAGCCGAACTAGGAAGGAACTTCGAACAAAACATTAAATCTGCTTCTCATCCCACAGATGTGGCATGATTTGCTGAGTATTTCAAGCATATTCTTCTTTTCCTATTTTAGATTTCCAGTATCCGTGTGTGTTTTTAAAAATTTTCACCATTTTTCTCCCTCATCCTACCACCTTTGACATGATTGAACATGGATCGCTCTTGTGGAGCACATTAGGGTCTTTAATTCTGTTAAGAGCTCATTCATTTTGCAGTGCATTCTATATGTCCCCTTTACCGTGTCAAATCAGGTGCAAGCTGTCATTGAAATCAGCTCGTGCAGCATGAGGTGGTGGGAATAAATGAGCCACTGAAGTTAAAATTGGAATGAAGCCCACTGACCTGAAACACTGACCCTGTTTCTGTCTCCTCAGATACCGTCTGACCCACTGGTTCTATCCAGTGTTTCTTTTCGGAGAAGGATCTGCTTTATTGGTGACAATATGCAAAGAGCTGGAGGAGCCAAGATTTATCAGCAGCACGAACAAGTGCCTGTCCTTTAAACATGTCCCACTATGAGTTTGGTATTACAGGGGAGTGCTGACTGCCTCTGAATTTGCTCTGGGTATACAGAGGAACCATAGGATCTGTGATAGGTTGTAACATCTAACTACAGTGTTAGACAGGGGATTGGGAGAGCTGGTGTTTTCACTACAGCAGTCTGCTGACCCGCAACCCTATCCCCACCCCCTGAAAGGTCCACAAACCCACAGCTTAGCATTTTTCAATTCTCCAATTTCAGGTAAACTGCTCCACCTCTGTCCCTTTTTTCTCACCTTGTGATTCAAACAATTGCTCCTACACAGAGCCAGCCCCGTACCCCCAGCCTCCAATCAATCTGTTTCATTTCCCTCCTCCACCTACACCCTCAGCCCATCACCCATGCATTCCCCCCACTGGGGCCCCCATCCCTTCCTTCCATTGTCCTATTTTCCAACCTCACTTCCCTCATTTGGTTCCATGCTCCGATCAGATTCCATCATCTCCTCCACCTCCCAGACCCTGTCACAATTTCCACCCACAATGGCCTATTACCCCCATCACCTGGATCCACCTAACACTTGCCAGGTCTTGTCCCACCCTTTGTCCTCAGCTACTAGCTCTCTCTCCTCTACCTGTCAGTCCAAATGAAGAGGCTCAACCCACAACGACAGTCCATTTCCCTCCACAGATGCTGCCTGACCTGCTGGGCTCCTCCAGCAATATAAGTCTTGGACACACATATGTAGCTAGGGTGCCTAAGGTTTTTGCACAGTACTGTAGTAAATTTATGCATCGCCCTGTACTGCTGCCACAAAAACAAAACAAATTTCATGACGTGTGTGAGTGATGATAAACCTGATTCTGATACGGGTCTCTGTTGTGGACTGAGAGTGGGAGGGGGGCAGGGAGAGGGGAATCGTGGTTCGGGAGAGAGGAGGGAGCAGGAAGCAGCAGAAAGACGTTGTGTAATGATCAATAAGCCAATTGTTTGGAATCAAATGACCTTGCCTGGTGTCTCAGGGCTGGGTGTGTCTGCACCTGGCACTCTTTCTCTGCCACCTGTTCCATCACCCCTCCCACGGCGTTCCACCCTCACCATTTCCAGCATTCTTTACCCCTGCCAGATTTACAAGCTTGCTCTCTGACAAATACAGTACCGTGCAAAAGGTTTAAGCACCCTAGCTGTATATATATACCTTTGATGTTTGCACACTACTGTAAATGATTCATTACATTCAGTGGATCCTGTAAACCCACAAAGGGAACATTTCTCATGTTTGTTTTTTTATAAGAGATCATTTTCAGACAAAATATTCTTATACATTCTACACACGATGATGCATTATTATATGATCTGCACCAACTGGGAGCATTCAGGAGGAAGGATATTTGCTGTCAGCTGGGGAACATTGTTGTTAAAAATTAATGTACAATTAACACATCAGTCACTACTCTCCACTTTTAATTTTCTTTGAATTTACTTGGAGCATTTGCCACCCACAATGATACGCTGGTAATTTATTTCCCATTTTTTTTAAGTTTAGCATTAAAACCTATTTATACACAACCAGGGACCTACTCCACGCAGCGACCATGTTTTGCTCTCCAACAGTGTGCAGAAGTGATTTATTGCTTTTGCTGTTGACCAGGATTCAGTCTGCTCTTCAATCAATAAATGCTAAGTATCTCCTCTGGCCTTAATATCTGCTGCAAGTAAATTTGTTAAGGGGAGCCCAGGTCCCCGAGCCTCATCTGTACACCTCTGACTCTTTTGTTGTGAAATAATTTACAACGGTGCAGTTAGATTGATGAGATTGATCAATTGCCCCCACCCTGCCTGGGGGCAGTTGGCCAGTCAGAAGTCCTGATCAATAATCAGAAGAACTTTGCATACAGCGCATTCTTTGCAGCCTGTGATTTTATCTCTCAACATGCTAATTGTTATCGAGCTCATCTTAAAGAGACTGTGGAAGGGATTTCTCCCTGGCTCTGTGCAGCAAAGGTCCCATGAGGCAAAGGATATCCATTGGGCTGTTCCTCTGACACTAGGTAACAGCAAAGCAGCCACTATAGTGGCGTCAAACTTCTCTTCTCTTTGCGTCTCTTCCTTCACTCCAAAGGAAATCCGCCATTTGTATTTGCTCTAGCCAACACTACTGTTTTAGATTTGCCACATGACTGGTTGTATTTTCATATATTATAAGAAGAGAGACCATTTAGCCCATCAGCTCTCAGAACAATCCCATCAGCCCCCAGAACAATCCCATCAGCCCCCAGAACAATCCCATCAGCCCCCAGAACAATCCCATCAGCCCCATTCCCCTGCTATTTCCTCATAAAGCCTTCCTCTCTCAGGTGAGGTCAACTTTCTTAATTCTCCTGCCACCCACCTCTGCAGGAGCAATACAGAGCAGCAGATTAGCCAAACGGTACGTCTTTAGGGCGCGGGGAGAAACCAGCACACGCAGTCACAGGGAGAACGTGCAAACTCCACATGGACAGCACCAGAGATCAGTATTTTTCTCAGCTCCACCTTTAACACCAATTCCAAGCAAATTTGTCCCATTGAGATCATTTTCAAAGTGGTTCATCGCTACTCCCTTTATAGATCCGAGCATTTCCTGAACTACCCACATCAGCATACTTTGTGGTTCCCTGCTTTTGCTCTCCTGCCTTTCCAAGGGCATTTCGTTCTAATCCTTGGGAGCCATTCTAGAACCTGTGCGACACTTCCTTATTTCATACTGTTCAAAACCTTCGGATGCAGGTTATCAGATCCCAGGAACTTATCACCTTAAATTCCATCTTTTTCTTGGCAAATATGAGTTTCATTAAAGTCATTCATTCTAGACCTTTAATTCCTTGGTCTTTCTGGAAGGGTACCTGTGTCTTCCACACAGGTGTGCACAATATTGGTTTTATTTCCTCTGCCGTTTCTTTTACCTTCACCTAACCTCACTAACCGCAAGGAGTTTCAAATCCCTAGGACACAGGCACATCAGGGTCCCAGAACACATCCTATATAGTCCAGAAAGCTCACCAGGGCCTCCTCTTTCTGATAAAGCTGAGTAGAGCTGGATTTAGCTCGTCCATACTCACATCGTTCTTCAAGGGCGCAGTAGGGAACATCCCAACAAGCTACATCACTGCTTGGTATGAAAACTGCACTGTGGACAGGCAGGCCCTAAAATGTGTCGTCAAAACTGCCTAAGGCACCACTGGCACCAGCCTACCCGCCATCATACTGAAAGGCACCAGAAAAGGGCCAGTAACATCGAGAAGGGTCGCACCCACCCTGCACATGGACTGTTGGTCTCACTCCCATCAGGGAGGAGGCTACGTTGTATCCAGGCCAGGATCACCAGACTCAAAAACAGCTACTTACCCCAAGCAGTACGGCTGATCAACACCTCCACCCACTAACCCACCCCTCCACACCCAACGAGCACTACATTACCATTTCCTGTCCGCCACCTCATGTACTCCTGTGCTTCGTGTCGCGTTATGGACATACAATCAATCTATGGATATAAGCTATCTTATGTGTCTATATGTATTGTGCTTTTTATTATTATTGTGTTCTTTATCTTATTGTATTTCTTTTGTACTGCATTCGACATAGAGTATCAATTATTTTGTTCCCCTTTACACTTGAGTACAGGAAATGACACTAAGTGATCTTGAATCTTCAATGCGATGCCCCACAGCCACACTATTATAGATCAGGGTGTCAGAGATCAAAGGCCAACTCTGTCATCATGGGTAAGAGGTCTCTGTACGTCCCCCTGTGGAATGCACCAGTTCCCTCTGGGTGCTCCAGTTTCCTGCCACAGTCAGTCAGGATACGGTGCAGAACGGTCAGTCAGGGTACGGTATGGTACGGTGATGGTCAGTCAGGGCACAGTGATGGTGACGATCGGTCAGGATACAGTGATGGTGATGGTCAGTCAGGGCACAGTGATGGTGATGGTCAGTCAGGGCACAGTGATGGTGACGGTCGGTCAGGATACAGTATTGGTGACGGTCAGTCAGGATACAGTGATGGTGACGGTCAGTCAGGATACAGTGATGGTGATGGTCAGTCAGGGCACAGTGATGGTCAGTCAGGGTACAGTATAGTAACACAGTGTCAAGTCAACAAGCTTTTCTCAATGTCAGCAGAATAAAAGAGCCTGTCATTGACTTCAGGAGATGTGGGGTGAGGGGTGAGGGGTGTGGGGTGTGGGGTGAGGGGTGTGGGGTGAGGGGTGTGGGGTGAGGGGTGAGGGGTGAGGGGTGTGGGGTGAAGGGTGAGGGGTGTGGGGTGAGGAGTGAGGGGTGAGGGGTGTGGGGTGAGGAGTGTGGAGTGTGGGGTGTGGAGTGTGGGGTGAGGAGTGTGGGGTGTGGATGAGGGGTGTGGGGTGAGGGGTGAGTGATGAGGGGTGAGGGGTGTGGGGTGTGGGGTGAGGGGTGAGGGGTGTGGGGTGTGGGGTGAGGGGTGAGGGGTGTGGGGTGTGGGATGAGGGGTGTGGGGTGAGGGGTGAGTGATGAGGGGTGAGAAGTGTGGAGATGTGGGGTGTGGGGTAAGGGGTGAGGGGTGAGGGGTGTGGGGTGAGGGGTGTGGGATGAGTGATGAGGGGTGAGGGGTGTGGGATGAGGGGTGAGGGGTGTGGGGTGTGGGGTGAGGGGTGAGGGGTGTGAGGTGGGTGAGGGGTGTGGGGTGAGGGGTGTGGAGTGTGGGGTGAGTGATGAGGGGTGTGGGGTGAGGGGTGTGGGGTGAGGGGTGAAGGCTGAGTGATGAGGGGTGAGGGGTAGGGGTGAGGGGTGTGGGGTGTGGGCTGAGGGGTGTGGGGTGAGTGGTGAGGGCTGTGATGAGGGGTGAGGGGTGTGGGGTGAGGGGTGAGGGGTGTGGGGTGAGTGGTGAGGGCTGAGTGATGAGGGGTGAGGGCTGAGGGGTGAGGGGTGTGGGGTGAGTGATGAGGGGTGAGGGGTGAGGGGTGAGTGGTGAGGGCTGTGATGAGGGGTGAGGGGTGAGGGGTGTGGGGTGAGTAATGAGGGGTGTGGGGTGTGGGGTGAGTGGTGAGGGCTGAGTGATGAGGGGTGAGGGGTGTGGGGTGAGGGGTGAGGGGTGTGGGGTGTGTGATGAGGGGTGAGTGGTGAGGGCTGAGTGATGAGGGGTGAGGGGTGTGGGGTGAGTGATGAGGGGTGAGTGGTGAGGGCTGAGTGATGAGGGGTGAGGGGTGTGGGGTGAGGGGTGAGGGGTGAGGGGTGTGGGGTGAGTGGTGAGGGCTGAGTGATGAGGGGTGAGGGGTGAGGGGTGAGGGCTGTGGGGTGAGTGATGAGGGGTGAGGGGTGTGGGGTGAGTGGTGAGGGCTGAGTGATGGGTGAGGGGTGTGGGGTGAGTGGTGAGGGCTGAGTGATGAGGGGTGTGGGGTGAGTGGTGAGGGCTGAGTGATGAGGGGTGAGGGGTGTGGGGTGAGGGGTGAGGGTGTGGGGTGAGTGATGAGGGGTGAGGGCTGAGTGATGAGGGGTGAGGGGTGTGGGGTGAGGGGTGAGGGGTGAGGGGTGTGGGGTGAGTGGTGAGGGCTGAGTGATGAGGGGTGAGGGGTGAGGGGTGTGGGGTGAGTGATGAGGGGTGAGTGGTGAGGGCTGAGTGATGGGTGAGGGGTGTGGGGTGAGTGATGAGGGGTGAGGGCTGAGGGGTGAGGGGTGTGGGGTGAGTGATGAGGGGAGAGGGGTGAGGGCTGAGGGGTGAGGGGTGTGGGGTGAGGGGTGTGGTGGAATGCACATCCTCCTCTCTACGCCAATGATGCTGAAGTTGGGAGCTTCATGCTCCTTGAAGGTAACCGATACCCTCTCCTTGCCCAACCACGTAGATGTCACAGCCAGGAAAACTCACCAGCACCTCTACAACCTCATGAGGCGGGAGAAGTCTGACATCTCCTCATCAACCCTTAACAATTTTCATCGCCGCATCCTCTCTGGAGACATCACAGTTTGGAATGACACTTGACCACAAGAGACCGCAGAGGGTTGTGGACAGAGCTGAGCACCGTACAGAAGCCAGCCTCTCCTGCATGGACTCTCTCTGTACTTCCCACTGCATCTGTGTAATCAAAGACCCCTCTCCCCTCTCCCATCAGGCAAAAGGTACAAAAGCCCAAAAGCTTTGACTACCATGCTCAAGGGCAGCCTCTATCCTGCTGTTCTAAGACTATTGAGTGGTTCCCTTGCACCATACGATGGATTGTACCTTGTTACGAGTTTGCACCTGACTGCCACCTGCACTGCACTTTCTCTGTAGCTGTCACACCTTATTCTGCACTTTAACCCCAGTGCACAGTGTAATGAAGTGATCTGTATGAACGGTAAGTGACCATATAAACCAAATCCAGATCTAGCTCCAGTATCGAACCTGGAGGGAGCTATCAGTCAGTGTCTGTGCCTGCTGTGGCACCGTGCAGTCCCTGCTTCACCCTAACCAGTCTAGCAGGTCCAAAATCTGCCCACGTTTTCCGGGGCATCATGCGGTGTCTGGGAAGTGCCATTATCGTCCACAGCTCCGGAATGAATAAATGAGGAAAGATTTGACCCAAGGCGGATCTGTGCAGAACTGCGATACAGGATACTACGGATGCTGGGAATTTGGAGTCACATACAAAGGTGACAGAGAAATTTATTGGGTCAGGCAGGATCTAGGGGGAGAAAATGAGCGGTTAACGATTTGGGTGAAGATCCTTTATCAGGACGAGAAAGAAAGAGGGACGATATACAAAAGTGACGAGGCTGACGGGTGAGGGGTCCAGAGTTCCCAGCTAGAGGAGGGGCAAGAGAAGGTCGGGCTTGGAAGAACCTGGCCTCATGCAGCTGGAAAGGATTAAGAGGACTGAATGGCTGAAAGCTTTTACAACAGATGCAACTCTAAATGAGAATAGCAGGGAGTGAGCAGAGTTTCACAGCTTTCCCTACCTTAGCATTGTGGGGGGAGCTTAGTAACAATAGGCTGAAACTAGGGGCTGAAGAGGGGATTTAAAAATGTGGATGAATATTTGGTGGCATTTTATAGGGTGTTACCAACGTGTTGCGTTCTTTGTGTTTTTGGACGCTGAAGGGATGATGCTCATATCTAACGTTATGCTCGCCAGGGTTTGAAATCCACACCCGGGGTGGTAGGGATGGGTGGCCACAGAGGTGGGCAAGGGTCAGTGATTGGTGAGTGAGACCAAGGAGAGGACAGAGTGGCGGGGGGGGGGGTATATCTGGCCCTGGGGAGACCCAGGCTGAGTTGTTTCAGCTGTTCCGAAAGCAGAAACAGTGAAGCACGCCCCGCCCATCGACCAGACATAAAGAAGCCAAGCGGCTCCTGTCGCTTTAAATGTCAGGCCGCCGTGGGGTGGGCTCGGACTGGCAGCGGGACGTGAGGTTCAGAGCCGAGACCCTGCACGTAATGAGCCGCAGAGTTTGAGGGGCAGCGGAGAGGCTGTGCGTCTGCGAGCAGCCAGTCGGTGGGAAGTGCTTTACCGAACGGAGAACACCCCCACCTCCCCCCCCAGCACAGCAGCCGGTGTCGGTAGCAGAACTCATACATCATGCCCAACTTTGCCGGTACTTGGAAGATGAAGAGCAGCGAGAATTTCGACGAACTGCTGAAAGTGCTAGGTAAGGCTTTTGTTTTACACATAGCCCCTGAACCACAGGTCCCTGTCTGTATTCGATGGAGATGCAGAGACCAGATCTGGCTGTGTCTTTATCGATAGATTGGTTTGACTTTTTAATTTTTAATAACCCAACCCATCGGTCCTCGTTCATTTTTCCTAAAGTAGAAAGAGCTCTATGGTTCGAACAAACCTCTCTAAGGTTTGTGTGGACACGGAGAGGATGTTTCACAAGGCGGCAAATCATCATCACTGACTTTCCAGTCCCAACGAAGGGCCGAAACATCGACGGTTTATTCCCCTCCGTAGCCGCTGACTGACCTGTTGAATTCCTCCGGCATTTTGTGTGTATCCATCATCGATAGACCCGTTACGTATAACCGCTCCGTGACAGTCGCGCCCAGGAGGAATCGGTCCTCGCACTCGCGCAAAGCTCCTTCTTGGCGGACGCTGGTCCGAGAAAGGACGGCGAAGTTCAAAGTGAATTATTATCAAAGTACATCCAAGTCACCACAGACAGCCCCGAGATTCATTATCTTGCAGGCATTCTCTGCGCGTCCGCAGAATCACAACCATTCCGGAATCGAAGAGAGACCGCACCAACTTGGGATTTGTCAGAAGTGCATCAAAACATCGAAACGTGTCTCTAGCGAGAGATATTTCGATGTCAATGTGACTGATAACTGGCGTGTACAGAATTCTGAGGGAAATATTCTGGGCAGGCAGTAAGAAACTCCCGCCATGGCCGGGGTATCTAAAGCTTGGCCGGTAGGGTTAATGCAAGGAGTTGGAGGTTCAGCTGGGAACTGCTTTCTCCGGGATCTGGAGTGCCGGCGTAGCGGAGGCAGAGACTCCCGAAGCACACACGTATTTGAATTGCCAGGGCGTTGTAGGTTCGGAATCAAACGGGAGCAGTGTAGACGGGTGCTCGGTGGTCGCTAAAGAACACAGTGGGGAGAAGGGCCTGTTTTTGTGTCCTGTGGACCCCGTGACGCTGTGATTTTGTTTAAATCCATTCAGAAAGCGGGAATGGTGTTGCTCGTCCCAGATGACCCCGGAGAAAACAGGCTTCACGGGGGGCAGTGGTGGGGTCAGGAGGCACGTGTAGCACAGACTGCGTAAGACCAGATTCCTTACTCTGCAAAGAAAATTGGGGTTTCAATGGAAGTTAGCTTTAATTCATCAAGTTAACACATTGAAATTCCCACACGTGCCTCTGGACGTCCCATCCTAGAATAAATACTGCCTGGCCAACCCCTCGTTCTGTTGGATAGTGCATCTTGCGAGTGTCAGAGGTCCTGTCACGTTATGTTATCGCCTCCGGCAGTTGCTGCTCTGAGCCGGTCAATGTTATAAAACAGTTATATTTCGTTCCTGGAATAGAAAATACATGATCGTTCTTCTGTTCTATGTAACAATTTCTTCCCCCAAGCCAACAGTCTCCTCAATACCCAGAGTCTGGACTGACACCAACTTACTGCCCTCTACTGTGCCCGTTGCCCTGTTTATTATTTACTGTAATGCCTGCACTGTTTTGTGCACTTTATGCAGTCTTGGGTAGGTCTGTAGTCTAGTGTTGTTTTCACGCGGTTCAGTGTTGTTTTTGTATTGTTTCATGTAGCACCATGGTCCTGAAAAACGTGGTCACGTTTTTACTGTGTACTGTACCAGCAGTTATGGTCGAAATGACAGTAAAAAGTGACTTGACTTGATGTCCCGGTGACAAAAGGACTTGTTTAATCACCTAAAGCCAGCCCAACCGTCTGTCCCGGGTCGTTAAGTTTGATAGGATTGGTCCATCCCCAGCTGTTGCCGTTTCAGGAGTCAACGCGATGCTGAGGAAAGTGGCTGTGGCGGCTGCTTCGAAACCCCTGGTGGAGATCCGGCAAGACGGCGACCACTTCTACATCAAGACGTCAACCACCGTGAGGACCACCGAGATCAACTTCACCGTCGGCGAGGAGTTCGAGGAGGAGACGGTGGACGGGCGGAAGTGCAAGGTGACCGGAGGGATTGGAAGGAGTTGGGGTGGGTGGGGCATGTGGGAGAGGGGGTTGCGATGAGGGCTGGGGTGGATGGAGGGGTGGTTGGGGAATTGAGGGTGTGACGGGGAGGGATGTGAGAATTGGGGGCCAAGATGACATGGGTAGCCCAGGATGGGTGGAGGTATACTCGGGCGGGGTGTGAAGGCGGAGTGTGGATGTCTGGGTGTGGTGTGGTTTTAGGGATATTGAAAATGGGATGAGGGGCTTGGATTGGGGAAAGGTTTAAGGGATGGACTGTATTTAGGAGAGAGAAGGGATGCGAGGTGTGGACGAGTTATTACATAATCTATACTGATCCACTGAAGCGACATTAATAAGACCATGAGCCATTGGAGCAGAATTAGGCCATTTGGCCCATTGTGTCTGTTCTGCCACTTTATTACGGTTGATGCATTTCCCTCTCAATCCTGTTCTCCTGCCCTCTCCCCGTAACTTCTCACGCCCAGACTAATCAACCTTTGCCTTAAATGCTCCCATTGACCTGGCCTCCACAGCCACCCAGGAAAAACTTATACTTTCTAAAACTGACTCATTGGATAATCTAATTTGAAATTGATTAGACAGTATTTTGACCTGTAGTCTTGTGGGTTTCAGAGTGTAACTGACAGCGACGATTCCTAACAGAGGCAGCGAGCTGGTTAGGGGGAGGGGCTGCGACATGCGCCTTTGAGCATCACTAACGTGTAACAAATGGACTGTGGGTGGCTCCCTGTGGAGACTCCGAAATTGAATGGTGACTAATTCATCATTAGTGAGCACATCACTGGGACAGTTTATCTGAAATTAAATTAATGATGCTGGGGACAAATTGTTTCCCGGTTCGTGAAACGACACCATTTAAACGGATGAGCGGATCTCCCGTGGTTTCGGGGAGCGCGGATGAAGAAAGCTGGTCTCGCTCGCTCCTGCTATCGTGTCCTTTGCCTCTGCCGGCCGCCGTGCTCCCCCTCACGCCGGCGGCAGCCACGGCTCATCAAACTGCTGTCGCTGTCAGCGGGAGCTGACGAGTGGAGCCTTCGCCGGCCCGTCCAGCAGCGGCCCGCGAATTGAACTTTCATTGTCATCAAATTGGCCCTTCAAAGTGACGGAGAAAAGATGATTTATATATTACACCTTTCACAGCTTCAGCACACCCCAGGCACTTTGCAATAACATTTTTAAACACGGTTTCTGTTAATAAGCAGGGAAGACTGCACCCAATTTCCCCTGATTGAGGCAGTCAATCTTTTCCTCCTTTCTGCCGGTGATTGGGCAGTGCACATTGTCAGAACACGGGAAGAACTCCATTCCTGCTTTTATCTGTCTATTTATCTTATATCTAATATCTATCTTTCATCTATCTAACTAGATACAGCACAGAATAGGCCCTTCCAGCCCTTTGAGACGCACCGCCCAGAAACCCATAATAGTTAACCCTAGCCTAATCATGAGAAATTTACAATGACAAATTAACCTACCAACTGGCACGTCTTTGGAAATACAACACTCGTATGGTATTGGTCTATGAATGCC